>NW_026067915.1:6628056-6674584 GCF_014885135.2 Alexandromys fortis | reverse complement strand
AAGAAGTCAGGACCACGAGGGGTGCACCCACCCACGGAGACAGTGGGGCTGATCTATTGTGAGCTCACCAAGTCCAGCTGGACTACGACTGAAAAACCATGGGATAAAACCGGACTCTCTGAATATGGCGGACAATGAGGGCTGCTGAGAAGCCAAGGACAATGCCACTGGGTTTTGATCCTACTTCATGTTCTGGCTTTGTGGGAGCCTAACCAGTTTGGATGTCCACCTTCCTAGACCAAGATGGAGCGGGGAGGACTTTGGACTTTCCACAGGGCAGGGAACCCTGACTGCCCCTCAGACTGGAGAGGGAGGGGGAGAGGAGTGGGGGGGAGGGGGAGAGGAGAGGGAGGAGGGGGGAAAAGGGAGACGGGGAGGGAAATGGGAGGCGGGGAGGAGGCGGAAATCTTTTTTTTTCAATAAAAAAATTATATTAAAAAAAAAAAAGAAAATCCCCTGAGTGGCTAACCTAACCTAAATAATCCCTCCCAGGTGGGCCCAGAGGCTTATTCTGCCAAATTAATATTTGACACCAGTCATCATAATCATTATCATGATCCCTTAGCTTCTTCCTATATCTGACTGAAAAGCCTTTCACCAACACTTACCAGGTTGTACCTGCCCACTAACCATCTCATTTTGCTCTTTAAAAAGGTTTATTTTTTGTTTATGTATATGTCTGTAGGCATGTGCATATGTGACGGTGCCCTCAGAGTCCAGAAGAGGGCGTCAGATCCCCTGGAGCTGGAGTTAGAGGTAGTTGTGAGCCACCCAGCATGGGTGCTGGGGATTTCATTCCTGTCAGCTGAGAGAGCAGACCGTGCTCTTAACTCCTGGGCCATCTCCGCAGTCCCACTTCCTCTCTGTTCCCATGAGTTTGACATTCTAGATTTCACATATAAAATGAGAACGACCATTCTCTGCGTGTGTCTGGCTTCATATAACACTCTGCAGGCTCAAGCACATTGCTGTAAGCAATAGGAGGCCCTCTTTAAAGGCTGAGCTGTATCCCTGTGAGTGTATATGCCTATGCTGTATTTTTAAATCCATTCATCCACTAATGGATGCTTGGGTTGGTTTTATATCTTGACTATTATGAGTAGAGCTGCATGGAACATAGGAACATGGAGATCTCATCAACATGCTGAGTTTTATACCATTTGGCCATACACTTAAATTATGTTTTGTGTTTTGGAGATTGTTGGATCATAGAGTATCTGTTCTTTCATGTTTTTTGAGGAACTCACTATGTTTTTTCTTTTCTTCCCTCTTGGATAAAGAACTGACTGTCTTTCTCTCTATAAACAGACACAGAAATAAATGGCATTATCGCTGGTGCCTAGTGGCCCATGCTGTCCACCATGGTCATCACCTAGCATGAACTGGATATGAAGTAGGAAGACAGCAACAATTAGCTCAGACCCCACAGACCCTTCCCATGCTTCCCGCTGTGTAGAATACAGGGCGGAGGATGGCTGAGGGCGGTTGTTAGCTGATTAATCAGACGGATTCAGTCTCAGGAAGTCTTCACGGGAGGATAATCCCGGACAGCTAACAACAGTTCCACTGCAAAGGGAAGAAAAATGGGGTGCCCACAGGAGTCACAGCCTCTCTCTTCCTCTAGGCAAAGCAACTTTTCTACCAGAGCAGGCAGATTGGAAATGAGCCTTTTCCATGGCTTCCAAAGACAGTTTATTTTTTTGATATTTAAGTAGAAAGTCCCCCAGGAAAAAGAAAACATAAACTCAGAGCCAGAATTCAGAGAGATAGGGGCAAATTACTCATGGCTCAAGAAAAGGATTTCATAAAATGTGTGAGTAATTGCATTTGAAATGCTAACCGATGTTTTTGCATTCCCACGTGTAGAAGATCCAGCTGCCTGGTGCCCTCTTGCAGTGGTAGCGCCTGATAAAACGTTATATTCTCAGTAGCCTAGGGACAGTTGTTACTGAAAAGCAGAAAACTCATTTAAAAGCATGATTGGGAACATTTTCATTATTTCTTTCTGGTAAAGATGGATTCACATATTCCTTTTGAAATAGTATTGTCCTTTATAAAAAAAAATATGGCCGCTATTAGAGAGGACGCCTCCTCTTCCCCCTCCCCTGTCTCTACTCTTCCCTTCCATCCCACTCCCTCCCCCTTTCATAGGGCCGAGATGGCAAATCTGTAATCTGCAGGTTAGGCCAGCAGCATGGAGATTTCGAGAAGAGCTGATGGAGCATTTAAAGTTCAGAGTCAGTCGGGAGGATTTCCTCTTCCTCCTGGAGAGTCATTTCGTTTAGATCCTCACTCCATTAGATGAGGTCGGCCCGCATCACTTCGTCAGAACTCTGCTTTACTCGGAAGCTACTGTTTTCAGTGGTGATTGCGCTGGAAACAAGGAAAGCGGTGAGCTTCCTAGTAGGGAGGATGGCCAAGCCAGCACAGACTGGTTAGCTCAGGGCTCTCCCCAAGGGGCCCTAAAATAGCCGCATCCCAGTACTTAGCCATAAAGAGGCTACTCTTCACTAGGTCCCATTCATCAGCACCTGCTTCCTGTTATTCCCAGATCCCACGTTATCTACACAGAAAGCTGTGCTAAGATTATTTTTGTTTTTGTCAGCTTGACACAAGTCAGGGTTATCTGGGAAGATAGACGGTCCTTGAGAAAAACCTGCTATCCCCGCATTGGCCTGTAGGCAAGCCTGTGGGGCATTTTCTTGATTGCTGTTTGCTGTGGAAGGGCCCAGCCCACTGTGGGTGGTGCCATCACCAGGCAGGTGGTCCTGGGTGTGGAAGAAAGCGAGCTGAGCAAGCCACGAGGAGCAAGCCAGTAAGCAGCGCTCCTTCACGGCCTCTGCATGAGCTCCTGCCTCCAGGTTCCTGTCCTGACTTCCCTCCTGATGGGCACTGCCATGTAAGTGTGAGCTGAAATAGACCCTTTCCCCACGACAGTGCCTTTTGTTGCTGATGTTTGTGACAGTGGTAGAAGGCAAACACTGGAGGTCAGGGTAATGGGTTCTGACTCTACCTGGGAAAGCTGCTCAGCATTGTAGTTGATTAGACCAGTATGGAGCAAAAATTGTATTCACACAACAGTGTGAAACTTGTAGGCGTAAGCCTAGGAGAGATGTAGCAAAGCCCAGAATCCCACAGAATAACACAAAGGCAGGCGAAGCTCATGTTCTTAGAAGACAGACTGTGTGGAGTCCTTTCTCCAGAGAGCAGTATCGAACGTGGTGGTGGTGGGGGGGGGGGGCTAGAACTTGAGAGCATTATTATAAATTTCACCTGGAGTGATGGGAACATGACTATCTGGGACTGGTGAGTTGACTCAGTGTGTAAAGGTGCTTGCTGCCAAGCCTGGCGAACTGAATCCAGTTCCTAGTGTTTCAGGTAAGCCCATCAGAGAGAGCCACGTGGATGCTTTTAAAGCCCAATAGAAAGTCTTTTGCTGCCTGGGGAATGTACCCAAAGCAGCAGTCCTGATAGTGTTTTGTCTTTTTATGCACAAAACCCACATCCTAGTTGACATACTTCAGTTAGCAAGAACAGCGAGCAAGAAGCCAAAAAGCTAGGTTAGTCCATATAGGATATTCCTGGATCCTGGAACTATGGACTAAGTCTTTGATGGATTAGGTTTTTGTTCTGCAGGTGTTGGGGGCTTCTGGGTTGGATTTTAAGGTCAGAATTGTGTCTATAACATGACGTCAGTTGTACTAAGGGGACCTGTTACGTCAGGACTTCGTGGTAAGGGGAGAACTGACTCTTGGAAAATCATGTGACCTCCAGAGATGTGCTGTGCTAACGCTTTTTCCCTCCCTCTCTTCCATTCTTCCTCTCTCTCTCTCTCTCTCTCTCTCTCTCTCTCTCTCTCTCTCTCTCTCTCTCTCTCTCTCTCACACACACACACACACACACACACACACACACATACACACCCTAAATAAATAAATGTATTAGCTTTAAAAACTTCTGTGAGTCACCTATATCCATGCTTTGGGTCCATTTTCTCTCAAGGTACTTGTATTTATTTTATTGACTTGTAAACAATCTATGACGACATTTTGAAGCTGAGCTCAGCAGAATTTTCCTTGTCGACTTCTCCACTTCTTTTAGTTGATGAAAGTTGGGGTCCCAGCCCTGCGGAGAGTTGTATTGTTGCTTGCTAGCTGTTTGGTGGACTGTAGCACATATATGGTATGGAGCTGGGTCTTCTTTTCGTCTTTTATCGAACTAGTTTTAATAGTACTGTGAGCTGCTGTAACTTATCAGTCTCATACTCTCACGGGGTTAAGAGATGGTTTTAAAGCCCCCCACCCCCTCACCAGGTGGTGGTTGAGCACACTTTTAATCCCAGCACCCCAGAGGCAGAAGCAGGCAGATCTGAGTCTGAGGCCAGCCTGGTCTACAGAGTGAGTTCCAGAACAATCAAGGCTACACAAAGAAACCCTGTCTCAAAAAACCTACCCAAGAAACAAAACCCCAGCCCCCCCCAAATCTTTAAAGATACTCATTGGAAAATGAGATGTAGGTCTCATCACTTTGAACCTGGGCTCCGTGGTGTCTTGATCAGTAAATAATGGCAGGTGTGAAATTGTGTTTGATTCTAGACCCAGACTTCAAAGAGCTGTCAGCTTCTTTGTCTCTTGGGATATTTCTTCTTTGAACTCAGCTCTGCGCTAAGGAGAGGCTGAGAATCACAAGATCAAGCCAGAACAGAGAGGCATAAGGGCTTCCTAACCCCAGCCCTGAGCTCACAGCCCTCACAGGTGCAATTGTTGTGAAAGTGGGTCCCACAGCCCTCACTGATACCATGGGGTGCAGAGGGTGATTGCCCCTCATAGTCCTACCCAGATTAGAGTTTCATAGGTGAATTAAGTGACCACTGTCATCCCAAGCCTCCCAGTTTCAGGAGGTTTATTCCATAACCTCTATATAGGCAATAAATACCCAAAAAACACAGTAAATACTGTTTTCTTTCTCGCTTACACGTCCGTGTTTATTGCTGCACCATTCTCAATAGAAACAGCCTCAGCCTTGGTGTCCCTCAACACGTGAGTGCATGAGGAAAATGTGGTTCATAAACACAATGGAATTTTATTCCTCCTTTAGGGAAAATGAAGTCATGACATTTGCAAGAAAGGGAATGGAGCTGGAAATAATCGTGTTACATGAAGTATCCCAGGTTCAGAGGGTTTGGTGGGAGGAAAATGGGACGAGGATGGATGTGATTTGAAGGGAGCCACTGAGGGGAGGGACTCGTGGGATGGGGACAGACATACCAGAGAGGAATGAGAGGAGCAGCTGTGAATAAGAATACCATCGTGAAATTCACTGCTTTCTATGCTGATTAAAGCAAAGTTTGTTTCTTTTTCATAGTTCAGTACCAAGGCAATGGTTAGGGAACACACTTCTGAACGGTCATTAGAGGAGTAAGGAAGGTGTGTCTCCTTTTTCTGATGCTGCCCAGGAAGGGGCAAGGGTGACAGGCAAACTTCTCAAGCTCTTGGGTGGGGAAGAACTGTAGTGACATTTCAAATGTATTTTAATAAATAGTGTCTGAAGATCTGAAAATAAAACAGCCCCACGGCTTAGCCTTTACACACCAGGTTATGGTAACACACACCTTTAATACCAGTAGCCACACTAGTTACCATAGAAACTGGGTGGTGCATGCCTTTAATCCCATCCCTAGAGAGCAGTATAAAATGGGAGGAATCAGCTTTCGGCACATAGTCTCCCTCTCCATTTCAGACTGAGGTCGAGGGAAGAGCCGGTGGCTGGCTGTTTTGCTTTTCGGGTCTTCAGGTTGAACCCCAATTTCTGACCCCTAGTTTTCATTTAATCGTGCTCCAAGGACCTCATGCTCTAGTTTGTGTGTCTGTCGGCTCTCCCCATCACTCATGTACTCCATCTTGGGAAGGAGCCCGAACTCTGTGCTTCCTAGCTTCCCAGCAAGACCTCACTCGAGGAAGGTGCAGCACCCATCACCGGTCAAGCATCTAGCTGAAGGGCACACTGCAAAGAAATGATGAACCATTGTTTTTAGAAAATGGTTGATAATCTATTAGGCCATGTTTAGGTATATGTATACATTGAATGATGTTTAAGTGAAACATGTCCATCACTCACATGTCATTCCTTCATTGTGAAAACACGCAGCATCCTTTCATTTAGCTCCTTGGGCTCTACAATATAAAATTATCCGTAGTCACCTGGGTTACTTTTTCCATTGCTGCAGCAGAACACTTGATGAAAGCAGCTCAAGGAAGGAAGAGAGTACGGTTAAGTTTGATGGTTTGAGGTTGATGTTGCTCCACAGTTGGAGGCTATAGGCGTGTGGCAGAGAAAGCACAGCATTGGGTGTTGTGTGATGTTTTACTCTTTCGGCTTTTTGAGGAGCCCACCACCCAGCTCCCAGATAAATCACACACAGAGGCTTATTCTTAGTTATGGATGCCTGGCCTTAGCTTGGATTGTTTCTAGCCCCCTTTTCTTAATCCCAACTACCTCTTGCCTTTGGGCTTTTATCGTCTCTATTTCTATTTACCTTTCCTTCCTTCTTTCTCCGTGGCTTGCTGTGTGAGGCTGGGTGACTGGTCCCTGATGTTCTCTCTTTGCTCATTCTTTCTCCCTCATTTCTCCTTCGGTTTACACTTCCTGCAGACCAGCCGTCCTGTCCTTGCCCCTGCCGTCCTCGCTATTGGCTGTCCACTCTTTATTAGACCATCAGGTGTTTTCGACAGGCACAGTAACACAGCTTCACAGAGTTAAACAGATGCAGCATAAACAAGAGCTCCACACCTTGAGATAACATTTCCCAGCAATCAGCAGCTCAAGGCAGCTGCTAAGGCTGCATCCCAGCTCAGAAGGCAGAGCAGGACAAATGTGCTTGCTCGGTTCATCTTCTCCTTTCTGTTCTGTCCAAGACTCCAACTCCAGTCCAAGATCAGTGCCATATGTGTCTAAGGTGGATCTTCTCACATCAACCTAACCTGGATACTCCCTCACAGACATGTTCAAAGAATTGTCTTGTCGGAGTCTCTAGACTTGACAAACTAACAATGCTTACTGTCACATCATCTTATGCCATTCTGTAACAAAGTCTCACAGGTTATTTTTATGAATCACTTAGAATAATTTTTAAAACACAATAAAATGCACCAGATTTTGCAAACTCAGTATTAACATATCATTGTACAACATTTTTATTTATTTGTATGTTTTCAAGGTGAAATAATATTTTAGATATATTAGCTTACACAAAATATTTGATCAAAATCAGAAAAAAATGATAGCTAAATATGTATCTTTCTAGGGCATGAATTTGATAATGGGAAATTAAACATTTTCCCAATAGGAAATCCATTATAGATAATTTACAGGGAAGCTTCACATGATGGCAAGTTACATTAGACAGCACAGATCTTTGCTCTGTCACCAACTGTGGTGGCCTTTTTTTGCCTCCTCCAGGCCATGCTACTTAAGGTGGCAGGGAAAAGTTAGCTTAGATAACTTTGAAGTTTATAAAAAGTATCACTTACGAGTTTGGGCACAAGTAGAGAGCATGTTCTAGTCTTCACACATGAAAACGATACCATGCTATGCACCACCAATGGCCAAGCAACAGTCTCCTCTATGGGGCCGTACTCTCCTCAAAGGCATCAGTGGGAACTGCGGGCTCCCCCACCTTCCCATAGTGCTCTGGACCATCTGCTGAGCCTGCTGGCTAGAGGTCATCGCAGCTGGGCTTGCTGACCTGTGACTTTCCTTTCTTGGAAGGACGGTGTGGGGAGACTCATGGGATCCACACCTGAGCATCCAACTGCTCCTCCCAACCAACTCTGTGCAATTCTGCCCTAACTGCATGTGGCCTTGGGTTCTCTGGGGAAGGCTAAATGATATAGGAAGGAAGAATTAGGGCAGACACAGCCAAGGAGAAGTCATTATCCACACTGGGTGTGGACTTCAGTGTGGCTGCCTTACAGTCATCTGTGCCCTTGCCCTTAGCTCCTCATCCATGGATCTACAAGTAGACCTAATAAATTCATGGGTTTCCCTGAATGAACTTGAACGTTGCTGGAATCACAGCTTGGTTTGTCATTGGCAACAGCAGCAACAGCATCTGTCCTGGACCTTAGTAACAAGAAATGGAAACACACCTTTCCTGGGAATAGGACTTAGCTCTAGATTATTTTCACCTCAGCTCGGCAGTCCCACGAGGCCATGATTTCAGCAGGGAAAATGAGGACACACCACTTCCTCTCCACCTCCCAAACTTAGCTGGAGGGCTCTACTCCCTGAGCTGTGGTGTGCAGGAGGGGAATCAGAGCAGGTATGCTCTCCCCACTTCTCAAGTGGTGCAGAGAGAGCACCCTAGGCTCTGCTACATGTAAACAGCGAGGGAAACTCAAGTCCCAGGAAATAAAGCTTTCCATCCAGAATCCATTGAAGGAGTGTCCCAGCCCTTGAGGGAATCATCTCACAAACGTCTATGGCTTCTGCAATGGATCCACACAGGAACCCGGTTTTTATTCCTCAGAACCCGCAGCCTCAGCCACTTGGAAGAGCACCCATATCAGTTTATGCACGGAGTGTGTGTGTGCACGTGTGTGCCTACACCTGATGCTTCCCCGCCAGGCGTCCCAGTGTATGGGTGACGAATCACACATCTCTGAGCATCTTCAAAGCTTTTGAGAGAATAGGTTGTGGGGAGAATTCTGTATCCAGTGATAAAAACAAGTTCAACAGGAGAAGCCGATGCGTGGAAATAGCCTTCAAGATGCAATGAGTTTTATGAGACTGGATTTGGGGGAGGGGGCAGAACCATGCATGCTATATAAAAGGGTTTTTCTGAAATAAAGTCTAAGATTTACACACACATACACACATACACACACACACACACACACAGAGAGAGAGAGAGAGAGAGAGAGAGAGAGAGAGAGAGAGAGAGAGAGAGAGGAGGAGAAACACAGAATAATCTTCCTTATAGAAAATGGCTGTTTGGAGAACTGTTGATCACTATAACATAAATCTCAAGCCTATAATAATAATCATTAGAAATTTCGGTTTCTCGATTATCTTCCTTGGTTGACTCCAGTCTACCGTAGAGACTAGAGAAAGCCATTAGAAGGGCTGGGGTTAGCTCAGTGATAGAGCGCTTGCCCTAAGCATGAGTACAGACCCTACTCACCATGAGACTCTGGTCAGTCGTTACTAAATGGATGAATCACATCCTTCAGAAATCCCGACCTACTTGTGATTATTTTTAACAGTAGAGATTTGTTGTTTCTGTGGAAGCCTGGAATTTAGCTCAGGCAGCTCAGATAACCCCATCTCCTCTGCTGAGGGATGGATGGGGGAGAGCATCTTCAGGGCAGGGCCTCCACCTCTGACTCCCTGGGAAAGTCTTTCACGCCTAATGACCCTTATCTGAGCTCTTCTGACCACGTGCTCATCACAACACCCTTCTCTCCAGACTCATTATTTTTCGTTTTCATGTTTCAGGAATGGTTGCAAAGTGGTGTGATCAGGAAGTTGGGGGTGTGACTTTCCAGCGCTGTTCACAGTGCTTCTGAAAGCCTATGTCCCGGGGGTGCTCTAACTCCTTAAACGTGGTCACCGGGCACATGCATGCCCCCAGAGGAGAGTACAT
Source organism: Alexandromys fortis (assembly GCF_014885135.2). Lineage (NCBI taxonomy): Eukaryota > Metazoa > Chordata > Mammalia > Rodentia > Cricetidae > Alexandromys > Alexandromys fortis. The sequence goes on along the minus strand of NW_026067915.1, from coordinate 6,664,941 downwards.
GGCCCAGGGATTTCATATCTAAGCTGACCTGAAATTTCACCATTTCAGTGTGACACCCTTGCCTCAAAAATGTGATATCTGTGCCTGTTGCAGAGGAATGACACACCTAGTTTAAAGACATGAATATTTAGGAAGTGATTGAAGAAACGCCTCCACTTGAAGCTGGAGAGTTGGGTCCATGGTTTAGAGTACGGGCTGCTCTTCCAGAGGATCTGGGTTCAGTTCCCAGCACCCCTCATGGTAGCTCATAACCATTTGTAATTTCAGTACCAGGATATCTGGTGCCCCCTTCTGGCCTCTGGAGGTGCCAGGCATGTACTTGGCACATAAACGTACCCATGCAGGCAAAATACTCACACACATAAAAAAGAAAAAGAAATTGCCTCCGAGGAGTGCCATGCAAACCCCTGAGAACCTCAGAATCATCAGCTTCAACTTGTTGGCACGTCACACTACACTAAGAAAAGTATATTAGAGGAAGACAGATAGCGAGCCTATGGAACCGTTTATAGGTGGAGTGTGGGGTAAATGTCAGCCTTGGAAGGAGAGTGGAATGCTGATCGCTGGGGACTGGGGGAGGTGGGTGGGGTGAAATGTAGGCCAGATGGACAAAGCATTGGAATAGGAATAAGATGGAGCATTAAATAGCATGACAGCTATAGCATTTTATACATGGAATTTTATACACAGAAGGTTAAGCCTAAGCATTCTCACACACAAAAAAAGATAGCTGTTTGAAGTGATGCATGCATTAGTTAGCTTGAGTGGGGTGAACACTTCACAATACATACACCAAGCCACATTATATACTTCAAATGTACACAATTCTAGATGTCAGTGAGTCTCCAATTAAGCTGAAAGAAAAACAACCAGATAAAGGGAACAAAAATGAGGAAACTGCAGTGGCACATGCCTTACATCTCAGCACTTGGGAGGCAGGGGCAGGTGGATCTCTGGGATTTTGAGACCACACTGGTCTACATAGGTAGCCAGGGCTATGCAGTGAAAGCTTGTTTTAAAAAAAGAAAATGAGGTAGAAATTAAAATGGGCTCATCAGGGTGAGGTCTAATCCAGCAGTCCCTTTAGAAGAGGAAATGGGGGCACCGGCAGGCGTGCAAAGGAAAGGCCTGTGAGCCCTGCAGAAAGGGAAGGCCACATATAAACCAAGGTGCAAGAACCGCAAAGAGATGGGCACATGAGTTAACTTTTAAAAGTCAATTTCTTCCGTTTAAGTGTTAGGAAAACTTTGAAAAATGCCATCTACCAGATTAACCTGCCTCTTTCTTTGTGAAAAGAAAATATGTCCGACTAAAGCACTTGCATTAGCGTTTAAACTTTTCTCATAGGTTTTATGTAACTCCTGAGTCAGAGAGACTTGTAATCAAGATATCAAATCATTGAAGATTTATCCAGAAAAACAGCACTTGTCAGATTAAGGTTAATCACATTCTAAACCAGCTTTTGATGTATTTTTTTCAATACTTTTTAATTAAACTCATCGACAGCTTGTTTGGTTTTTTTTTTTTTAACTCTCTCCCAGCCCCATGCACATGGCTCAACTTCTCTGACCAGCAGAGAGATACTTCTGCCCACTTCCCTCAAATATAAGTACTTTATAAGGGTGGGTAAATGTTGGCGATGAATACTGAAGGACCAGTAGGGTCACCAGCACTGCGTGAGACACAGTTTGGGACAGGCCAAGACCCTGTAAGGAGAACAGCAGTGGGCCAAGTTCCGAGCTTCCCCGCACACAATGGCAGAAGGAGTTTGCATTCTGTGAGGTCCAGGTAACGTAACCCTCAATTGGGTCATTATTTCCCATGCTGCTTTGCTGTTCCATAGTCCCAGGGGCTTGCCCAGGCACACAGACTGGAACAACATCTCCAGCAGATGTTGTCACCGTGCCCCTTTCCCGCCTCTTCTCTTGGAACTGTGCTGCCGGCTCTCAGGGCTGGCTACACCGAGTGCCAGAGAGCGAACACAACCTTCCCAGCTCTCAGCCAACAACACACCAGGAGTTGGCAGAAAAGCGGAACCGAGGAGTGAGCTGTAGTTTCCCAGCATTCCCCAGGGGGACTGAGCTCCAGCTGTCCACTGGCCGGTGGTCTCTTGGTCACACATCCTGTGCTGGCTGCCCTGCCTTTACTATCTGACTTCTCTCCCCGAGGGGTACTGAATGCCTGCACACGAATCCTTGTCTTGGGTTCTGCTTTTGGGTGGGAGCTAGGGGGAAATGAGACAGTCTCCGGCTGAGCACACGGGACACAGTAAAACTAGAGAGAGACTGAGCGATCGCAACTCTTTGAAAGTACAACCTGCCCCATATGCCTTACAAGCTTGGTTGTCTCTTACAGCCTTGTCCGCTTCCTGCTTCATTTTCTGAGTTTCAATTATGGCTTCAAGTTAGTAGCTGTGTGGCAGCTTGGATGGCCTTCTCCCTGTAGGTTTGTGCACATGCGCACACATGTACACGCTCCTGCTTATTTTATTATTAAAATTTAGCTGCGTCATGGAGGCAACTCATTATTTTTCTATTATTATCCTAGGTCTTCTGACAGGGCTTTCTAGCACTTGGTTATGACTCAGAAATCAAGGGAAAGTTTTTGAGTCTCTTGTTGAGGTCAAACGGTTAAGGTGATGTATCTGAGACCAGCAGCAGCATCAACAAGGGAAAGCTGCCATGAACGAATGAATCCAGGGGTCAGTGGTCAGATTCACAAAGTCTACTTCCCTCCCTTATCCATTTGTGGGAGTTAAAGTCTGGTTGACTACAGTGAGGTTCTGTGATGGAAGGTCTGAGAAAGCCTACCCTCTCCTGGGTTGTGTTTGCTGTCTGGTCCTTTAAGTGTGGAGTATTGGCCATTCAGCCTTAAGAAGGGAATTTAGAAATTTCCCATTGAACCTAATTACTCCCTAAAGGCCTATGAAAGTGAACTGACCACTCATAAATTATACAAATGGAACAGATCACACACTGAGGGGATTTGGCTCAGCATCTCTAGCTTCTTCTTGCCATTATGAGTGAACAGGGAAGCAACCCAGAGCTCCTCTTGTTTCCCAGTTAACCTTTGCAGCCTTCCTGCGCACAGTAGGAACTGGAGCCTATGGGTGTTAGTTCCTCTTCCTGTTGCTGAGACTTCATATCTGACCAAAGCAGCCCAAGGGAGAGGGGCTTTGTTGTGGTTGACAGTGAAGGCATGGTGGCAGGGGGATGAGGTGGCAGGTCACATTGCATCCAGCCAGGAATGGAGAGGGACAAAGACAGGTTGGTGTTCAGTTCACTTCCTCCCTCCCCCCTTTTTTTCCAGTCTGGGACTCGAGTCTATTCAGGTTGGGTCTTCCTGCTCTGTTAAACCTTTCTGGGAACTCACTTTGGACCTATCCACAGGTCTTTCCAGGGTAACCCTAAATCCGGTCAAGCAGACAGCGGTGAAGTATCATGCCGCCTCTAACCTAAATGAGATTGGTGGCAGGTGGCAGTCTGTCTTCTGTGGCGAGTGGTCCAAATCCACCTAACCTTGGGCTTTTCTGGACCACTTGAGCATCCCACGTGTAGTCAACATGAGACTGAGAGAGAACTCCCCCGTTTCTCAAGCATTGCTGTAAGACTCTTCCTACAAGTGTCTTGGTTCTCTCTCCCTCCCTGGCCATCCCTTTACCAACAGTAGTCACACGCTGCAGTCTTAAGTTCTAAGGTCATCTTTGAGATGACCTGTATTTGACCTCCACCAACCTCCCTACTGCCCTCTTCCTCTCTTAAATGGCTGATATTCCTGGGACTCTGTTATCTTTGTCTTAGAAACACCACCATCAGCAGAGGTCACACCATGCCACTCTGTTTCAGCCTACCTCCTCTCATCCGTCACCTGGGCGACGTCATGTCCTCCTATCTGCATCATCACTCTCCTGCTTTAGCCACATATTGGCCTTTTCTTTTTGCCCCAGTGCGCAGAGATGTTCCTGCCACTCACAGGGTCTTTGCATGGACTGTTTTCCCTGCCTGCACCTCTTCTGCCGTCGTCGCTGAAACTTACTTCCTATGTCTATTTAAGGCTCTCCAAAGCCGTGGGGGCTCAATCCCTAGCTCTACAACAAAACAAACAAAACAAAAACCACTCATGTCCCCTGCCTTCCAGTAAGGTATTACTAGTCCCTCCCCCAAGAACCCCCAAAGAGTAATTTTCTTTACTTTATTCTCAGTTGTGTATCATTAGGGTTTGGAGCAGTGTCTCCCACAGACTGGGTCTCAGTGTATTTCCTCAGTGAACGACTGAATGCTGAGGGGATGAATGCTTCCTGTACCCCTGCACACGCCTGTGACTTTATTTACCCATTTCATCACAAACCCAATTCATGTCTCCAGTTCAGGACTTACACCAAGCCTGGACCTATCCCTGTCCACCTGACTGCTCAGTGCGGTCACTTGGGCAGCTCCTAGAATTGGGAGACTCACAATGTCCTAGATAGAATTCTTGTCTCCCACCCTCTTCCTCAAACCTCTCCCTCCTCCTGTGTTCATTGTCCTACATAGAGCCATGACCTCTACCCCCTCTAACCTCATTGGATATCATACCTGTTCTGTCACCACCAGCTTCCATCATTGTGTCTTATTCTGTCTTGTTGTCCCTTCCCTCTCTACCTTTCTCATTCAGCTCCAGGTCAAGTGTTTATTCCAAGCACCATGTTCTTACAAGCGCCTCCTATAATGATCTGTTCTGTCTCTTTAAGAGACAAGCCATGCCCACTCCCTCCCCTGTCCACTGAGGCAGGCAGATCTTCCTTCCTGCTTGCAGCCTGACTCTCTTAACTTTTCTGCCTCCCTCTCAAAGAGACAGCTTCTTCCTCTCTCCACTTCTCCCCTTCCCCCTTCTCTTTCTCTCTCTACCTCTCTCCCCCCCTCTCTCTCTGCCTCTCTGCTCTTCTCCCCTTCTTCATTTTCCCTCTATAACCCACTGAATAAATATCCAACCTCACTCCGCATGGCATGCCTATTCATTTGTCTCTTGCCGGCCAGCCGCCTTCAGAGACCTGTGGCCTGGTCTCCTGCACATGGCCCTTTATTAAGCTGAGGATTAGCTGGTTTATCCATCTCCAACATTAGCCCTTAGGTCCCAAAGACAGAATCTATGTCTGATTCTGTGCCTTTATCTTCCACATGGGATCCTAGGGATCTAGTATTTACCACATCATAGGCATTTAGCAAATCAATAGATTCTAAGAATCTAATAAGATAAACTACTTCAGTGTAGTATTTCTTTGAGCTTTAAAGTCACTATGCAGCTGAGTGTGACTTTGAACTTCTTCTGTTCTTCCTGTTTCCTCTTCCTAAATGCTGAGATTACAGGCAAGTGCAATCTGTGGATGTCCAAAATTATGAGCCTGTTTCCAGGTTGACCAAAGGTCAGAGAGTTTGTAACTTTCCTCCAATTCCTTCAAGGTTACTGTGCTTCAACCTCAAACAAAGGCCCCACCTAGGTGTGGAGCAGAGAGTTCTGCTCTCTCAAGGTTATTGTCAGCAGGTGTGGCTAATGGCCAGACTTGTGCTCCAGGAATAGAGAAGATCTGTTCCTACCTCAAACAAAATTCTAAGGATCCAACTAAGCTCCCTTTATGGAGATAACTTGGGATTCCATCCAAGGAGTGGTTTGCCTACAGAATGTTTTGGTTTAGGGCATGAGCACGACTCGGTGACTTGTTTTGTTCTAGCAACAGAATGTTTAACTATAGATGTAGCCTGCAACTTTCAATTGGTATGTTCATTTCCTTGTATCATGTTAAGGCAGTCTTTTGTCTTATTCCTACCTTTTGAGGTCAGGGGTATTTTAAGCAGTTGGAAATTAAATGTGAGCAAATTTTCAGTACTCACATAAATTCCCTCCCAATACTATCCTGTATGTTTCTCCATTTTATTATTTTCATTTGCGTCTTCATATTCTTTACTATTTTTCCAAATTCCCATGCCCTTACCCTGGCGAGATGTATTTTTGTCAAGACTTGTCCCTGACAGCAATCAAGTCTTGCTTTAAGTAAGTGTGTGTGTGTGTGTGTGTGTGTGTGTGTGTGTAAAGGATTCATTACCTCAGATTCAACAATGAATCATTACTCATAATATGAAAAGAATAAGCAACAAATGAAAAAAGAGGTACTTGTTCCTCATCAAATTGAAAACCTGCTGCAAAGGACACTCTCGTGAAAGTAGAAGAGCATGTAATGAGAGAAACACGGATATATCATGGATGTAAAGGAGTGGAAACACGGTTGTACCATGGATGTAAAGGAGTGGAGACACGGATGTATCACGAACGTAAAGGAGTGGAGACTGCGGGAAGCACTAAGACCTTGATAATATAAAATCCCCTTCTCCCTTCCCTTCCATAACCACTAAATAAATATCCAACCCCACTCTGCATGGTGTGCCTCCATCTGTCTCTCACCCGCTGCCGCCACATGGCTCGCCACCAGGGACCAGCCACCTTCGGAGACCTGCCTGGGACTTGCTGCTCTCAGGACCCCCTGCCCACTACCTGCTGCCACCACTGGGGATCTGCAGCAATTTTTATTAATCCATTACACCTGGAATAGGCAAATCTTGAGAGGACTGAAGGCTGACAGACAGAAGGTAGGGAGGGTTCCCTTTGACAGGAAGTGTTGCAGTGTTTCTAATAGTCACATATCTGAGAACATGCTAAATGCATTGAAATTGGTGGATCCCATATGAATTATAGCTTATGAAGACCAATGTATGTACATATGCAGACTGCAGGTAGATTATTACTATAAAATGATTCCATTCATCACAATGCTTGGCCTGTAGGAATTTTATATTTAATTTAATATACAATATTTAATGTACAAATAGTTTATGATGGTCAACCTGGCATTTTCTTTTGACTTGAACTTTGATATGCAAAATTTATGTTTGTTTGATAGATACTTTATTTTGAAATTTAGATTTAGGGTTTTCCTGGGCTATTAGTTCTGTCTTGCCATGCTAGGTAGTGGCAGTGAGCCACAGCTCACAGTTTAGATCATTAAAGGCAGCAGAGTGATTAATCAGAGGGATGGCTTCTGAAGATGTTTGCCAGAATGAAGGATGACTTGGCAGGGTTTGCAAAGGATGAAGGGGAGAAGATTGGACCCTGGAAGATTCAGGGGAAGGTGAACTGGGTTTAAAGGGGCAGATCCAGCTGGACTGAGGTCTGAAGACAGTTCAAAAGCCGGTATGGCTCTTTCCAGGCTAACAGTAGCTGACTTTCCCACAGCCTTGATTTATGAACCAACCTGGTGGTTCTTGAGTCCCACACTGTCAAGGATAGAACAGCTTGTCTTCTGATCTAATCTATCTCTAGTTGACTGAGGTTGTCAAAGACTTCAAAAGTGCCCGCAAACATGTATGGCACCCACACTTAGCCTTAAGCCACAGATGTTTCCGAAAAGGCCCAGATGTACAGCAGAGAAACACTGGCTATTGTCCCCTTGTGTCCAGAAATCATGAGCTACATGATGATGAAAGCTTGTGGCCAGTTAGGCAGCTTCTTCCCTCTCAAATCTCAAGAACCTCTTTCTTCCTGTCATTTTCATCCGGGATGGGCACAAGGAAGCTCAGTTCTTTAGATGCTGATCTCAGTTGATTCAGGTGTGAAATCAGTTTGGACAGCCTAAGACCCAAAGCATCAGCTCTGACATCAAGACACTTCAAAACAACACGTCAAAGAGCTCCGCATGCCTTCCCATGAAATAGGCAATGAGTTATAAGTTCTTGACTTTTGTGAGCCCTTTTGTCAAACTGGACTTTTTATGAGGAAACTACAGAATGGTCGATGTTCTAGTGTGTAGAACACTTTTGCAAGTGACTTTGGGTGGGCTGGCGATTGGTGAGAAACCCTGCCCTGCCATTCAGAAACCTCAAACCTTCCTCTTTCAATACCAACCTTGGAGTCAGGGGAGCGTGCTCGGATCCTAAGTGCGCTGTGACAAATAATAACTATAGAAGACTATGAAGACGGGGACTGCTTGATTTTAATTATGTAAGGCACAAGCAATCACTTGGGACCCACTAATGCTGACTCCCGGTGTGACTCCTGTGACCCCAAAGTCCTCTAAGCCACCCTCTCTCCAAACCACAGGAGGTAAAGAACCACCTGTCCTGATGAGGAGTCTCTGAAACAGAACTCAAAGCCTAAGGCCCAGGACAGGCAGTGAGGGACATAAGTAGATGTCTTTATGCTACATTAAGAAAGGGCCTAAGGGCCTGGCTAAAGGGCACGGTGGATTAAGCCATGTGCTGCCAAACTTGGCGAACTGAGTTCAATTTCCTGGGACCCATATGGTAGAAGGAGGGAATCAACTCCCATACATAAGTGCCCTATTCATAACTTTAACCAAAAAAAAAGAGGGAAGGAAGAAAAAAAGAAAAATGAAGAATAAAGAAAAAGAAAGGAAAGAAGGAAGGAAGAAAGAATTAAGAAAAAAGAGAAAAATGAAGAAGGAAGAAAGAAAAAGAAAGGAAAGAAGGAAGGAAGAAAGGAAGAAAGAATGAAGAAAAAAGAAAGAAAAATGAAGAAGAAAGAAAGAAAAATGAAAGAAGGAAGGAAGAAAGGAAGGAAGGAAGAAAGGAAGGAAGGAAGGAAGGAAGGAAGGAAGGAAGGAAGGAAGGAAGGAAGGAAGGGAAAGAGGGTGTGGCCGAAGTGCAGCTGGTGACAGCTGGCAAATGGCCTGGCAGAGACTTAAGTTAATTCTCTGTGGCAAACCACTGCTGTCTTGAACTTGCCCTCTGCGAAGTTACCGCTGTGCAGCAGGGAGACTGACAGGTGGACCGCAAAGCAGATTCCCGCCGCGTGTGTTGTGTGTTCTGTCCCAGCTGTCCCCAACACCAGCTGACCATCTCTACATGCCCTTTTCCCCACATAAGATGACCACACAGCACATTCCGAGAAGCAAATTTCTGGTCACCCCAAAGCAGGCTCGTGGCCCCCTTTGTCTTTCCAGCTGCTGGTCAGGTGTTTGGGGCCCTCCCCGCCTAGCTTAATGTTCAGAATTTGGCGGGGGGCGGGGTGGAATTAGGAGAGAGAGAAAGGGGGGGGGGGAGTGTTAGTTCTGGTGCGCCCTGGCGCAGAGAGTGAAGGCAAGCCCCAAGCACGCCTCAACTTCCCCCGCCCTCCCCTTTCCTCTAGGGTCTGCAGGCAAGGGGGGCGGGTCACATTGGTGAGAAGCGGGGAGGGATCGTGTCAGCCTCCAAGGTCTTCCCCACTTGCCCTTCGGTCACTTCCCCAAGACTGGAGACACACGCCGGACCCTGGGGGCCACCAGGGTGGGGAAAGCAACATTCATAAGCAGAGCCAGGGACGTGGGAGCTACACCCCGCGGGACCCGGAGGCCAGAGGCTTCCCTGTCCCTGGAGAGTCACTTCCAGGTTCCAGCGGCTATCCTGCAGGGGACTGTGCGCGCTGGTTGTGCGCTCCGCAAATCTGCTTCAGGCTGGGTAGAAGTTTCCCCGAGGTAAGTCCAGGAGTCCTTTGGGAAAGCAAGAGACAGAACAGAGTTAACAAATGACCAGTGGTGGGAGGCAGGGGATCAGCCAGATGAGAGAGGTTGTGGAGGGCTGCGGTGAAGGAAAACCTTGTATTTAAAGGACTTAATCACCTCCAGGCAGAGTAAGAGCATCCGCACTCTCTGGGCTCCGTTAGTTTTTTCTGCCTCAGACTGTTGGAGACTCAGCAGCAGGCACAAGTCATTTATCTGCCTTCGGTTGGGAGTTCCCCACTACACACCCGAGGTTCTCCAGGGGTGAGAGGTGCCTCACCCAGTACTGTGTCCCCACAGCCAGCTCAGGGCCTGGCGCGTGGCAGGCACATAGGGCCACTTAACTAGGGAAAGTCACTGCCAACCCCGTAGATACCCGGCTTCTAAATGTCCCTGTCCCATGCATGTCACACAGATTTATTAAAGACAACGCTGGGATTTTATTGTTGGTGCAGGGGCCGAGGCGGGCAGGCAAAGGGTGTCTTTTTTTTTTTAAACCAATTCAAAGTGACACAGACTGCTTGGCTCATAATCAACCTTGCAAGTAATTCTGACCGGAGGAGGACAGAGGAGGAAGGGAAATCTGGAACTATGAATGTTCTTGGCTATGTGGCCTCTTGTGATACAGCTTCTTGTGGCTCCTTTAAAGAAATCTCTAGTACGGAGATGTTTCAAGAGGACTTTTGAAAATGCCAGGAGTCAGTAGGGAGATCCCCACCCACCCACCCCGTAGTGTTGAGGAGTTGCTGAATACCTAAGACTCAAGGTAGATCCGTAGAAGGATTTTCTTAAGGGTTTTTGTTGCTACAGAGTATAGAAGCCATACTGCCCATTTAATTTTTAATTTTTAAAGATTTGTTTATTCTTAATTGTGTGTGTGCATGTGTGTGTGTGTGTGTGTGTGTGTGTGCACTCTCGGGGGAATCTGCTGCACCTAAGTAACAGTGCTGGGGACTGGGGACTCCAGAAGAGGGCTTCCAACCCCCTGCAGCAGGACAAGTGGTTGTGAACCACTCCAAGCAGGTGCTGGGGAACCTCCTCAGTTCTGGGGAAGAGCAGTGCACCCCCTTGGCAGCTGAGCCATCTCTCTGGCTGTGTGTTGCCCTCTTTAATCTATCTGGTGGGCATCACTTTTTGTTTTATTTTTTTCTTTGCATTTCTTCCCACGCTTAAGGTTTTGCCTCAGCAGTTTCTCCTGGAACATCTTTCCCTTCAACGCAGCCTCCTCTTCTGACGTAGGCACAGTTTGTTCTCTAGGAGAAAGTCTCACTGCCACAGGGCAGGGCACGCTGAGGTGTGGGCTAGTCCTGCTCTGAGCTCTGTGGGTGTGACAGGGCCTCTCTGGTGCTTTGTTCATCTGGAGATGCTGCATGATCCAAGAGCCCACATCCAGCGCCTCAACTCTCAGACAATTCTCCTCAATTTCAAGCAAGTTTGCCCCCTTGTTGGAACACCTTGAATCTTGCTGTGTGGCTGGCATCTGCCTATTCGTGTGTTTGTACTGTTAGGATGGAACACAGGCTCTTATTTTTCTTAAATTGATTGTGTGTATACCTGTATGTCGCTGGGTACTGAGGATGTGCCCTCAGGTCCTTGTGATCCAAAGATTTTACTCTTTGAGGCAGTTCTTCACAGTTAGGGCCAAGCTCACAAAGATCCAGAGACTTAAAATAATGGTTTGAAATAGCCTTAAATGTTCTCATTGTTCTGAGAAAAACTATTCTTTCCTTTCACCCTTCCATAATATTAGACATGCAGAGGAGGAACCAGCAAGATGGCTCAGTGGGTAGACACTTGTCTCAAGTTCAGAGATTTGAGTCCCATCGCTGAGACCTACAAAATAGAAGAAAACCTACCTCTCAACTCATCCTTCTGACCTCTGCATTTGTATCTATATCATGGAATGTTCACATAGCACACAGACAGACCCACGAATGCACGCATGCGTGCACACCCACCCACCCACTCTCTCTCACACACACACACACACACACACACACACGCACTAATGGAATGTAAAAGGAAGGAAGGAGGAGGTGGATAAGGGTTCCCCTCCACCCATAAGTTTGGTATACTTAAGTGCTCTGTGGTAAGAAGTCAAATTTTATGATATTCACAAAGATTTGTTAAGCATTCATTAGGAAATGAATTTTTACTTCAGGAACAAAATCCTTTGGTTTTTGCTAAGTTTCCTAGTGACACAAATTTGACAAGAATATTGTTGTTAAATGTACAATACAATTTGTCTCAGTCCCTTCAGAGAGTCTCAGTTTCTAAGTTTCAGTATTTTCAATATTCTTGTAGAGAATGCTTATTTATTCATGTAATCAGTACTGACATGAGCTAATTAAGTCACTAAGTAAGGGCTGGGCTATAAGAGCTATGGCTAGCAATGGGTCTCTATCTGTTCATCTGGATACACGCTGTGCTACATAGTCCTGCTAATATAAAGTTCCTAAAAATGACAGCTGAACCCTTAGCAAATATGCCCTGCCTCTGAATTTTTCAAAAGCTAAAATTGATGTTGTTGGCGATATTCTAAGGTAAATAAATAGGATCCAGGCTAACGATTTTGCATTTGAAAGCAATGATTGCTCACTCTGGCAGCCCCAAGAAACAAGTATGATGAATCGAACATTTTCCATGCTTTTACTTATTTTTTTTCTTTTCAGTTTTATTTTGTGTGGGGGGGGGGGTTGGAGACAATCTTACTGTCGCCCTGGCTTGGTTGCAGGGTGGTGGTGATGCATACCTTAATCCCAGCACTCGGGAGGCAGCACGGTCTACAAAGCTAGTTCTAGGACAGCCAGAGCTGTTACACAGAGAAACCTTGTCTCAAAAAACCATAACCAAAACAAAAACCACGTAACCCTGGCTAACCTGAAACGTACTATATAGACTGGGCTGACCTTGAACTCATAGAAATCCTCCTGCCTCCTGAATGCTGGGCTGAAAGGTGTGTTCCACCACTTACTTATTCTTTTATTTGTGACACGAATATGATTTTTCCTTGGTGATTTCATGTTGGATAAAGTACTTTTAAGTTTGTAATTACATTTTATTTCTTTTAGATGTTTGTGTGTGGGGTGCGGGCAGTGGCCGGGGGAACAACACACAAGCCAGAGCATGTAGGTAGAGGTCAGAAGACAACACCTGAAGTGGGTCCTCTCCTTCCGGTGTCTGTCTGGGGATGGCACACAGGTTGCCAGGCTTGCCTGGTGACTACTAAACCTCTGGTTTTCCAAAGCGTTTTTTTTTTTCTCTCCTTCTCTGACTTCTTATAGTAGGGGTGGCCTAAGTTTGCCCTTCAACAGGCTTAGTTTTGAGTGACAGATGAGCCTGATGAAGCCGTTTGACCTCTTGGAGCCTTGCTTTGCTCCCCTTGCCCACGGAACAGAGAGCGAGCGAGAAAACGGGAGAAAATGTGGAACACAGGTGCCCCTCCAGCAGGAGGGTGGCGGGAAGAGAACCAGGCAGACACAGCTGTTTGGGATAGCTCTGTCAATGTTGAACCCAATGTTGTTCAGTGTTGCCACCCCAGAGGATGGCTTGTTTCCGAGGAATATTACACACGATGAGCAGGAACTTGTCAAGTGCAATATTTCTTTTGTTCCTCGATGTGTTCTGGTTCATAAAGAAAAGGCCTGTCACTTAGGCCTGCAGATGTCCTGGAAGATGTTGCTCAGAGGGAGGATGGGGGATGGGTGTCTGGGCTGAGCTCATCATGTATGTCCCCAGAGCTTAAGCTTTATGGTTTGAGGAAACTGCCCATAGGTAGGTGACTATAGAAAGCACACTTGAGAGGCAGGAGAGATGGCTCAGTGGTTAAGATCACAGGCTGCCCTACCAAAGGACCTGGGTTCAATTCTCAGCACCCACCTTGTAGCTCATAACTGTACCTCCAGGTTCAGGGGATCTGACACCTCGCGTGGCCTCTGCTGACACCAGGCAAACTTGCGGTGCACAGACTTCCACGCGTGTGAAACACCCATACATATAAAAGGGTAAAACAATAAGGTATGTTTGTTGCTTTTGAGTCTATGGATCAGGGTTCTGTGATGCTGGAAACATCTTTTGAGTCCACCCCCTCCACTCCCGTGTAGTTTGATGTCAGGTATCTTCCCTCAACCCCTATATAGTTTTGAGACAAGTCTCTCACTGAACCTGAGTTCTGACTGACCAACAGGGCTCAGGGAGCCCCATCTCTGTCTCCCCAGCACTGAGACCACAGTCACGTGTCCCAGCACCCAGCTTTTTAGACAAAGGCCAGGTGTCCAAACTCAGGTCTTCATGCTAGCCCTGCAGGTACATTAGCCCCTAAGACCCTTTCCCCAACCCCTGCTCCGACCGTCAGAAGAAGGCTATAAACCTCTGCCTTGGTGTGGTAATACATACCTGAAATCCCTTCCTTTGGAAGGCAGAGGCAGGAGGATCGGGAGTTCAAGGCTAACCTGAACTACATACTGAGGTTGAGGCCAACTAGGGCTACACTGGCTAGATATAGGATAGATAGATAGATAGATAGATAGATAGATAGATAGATAGATAGATAGGTAGATAAAATTCTCCCCTAAGTATGAAGTATAACAGCGACATTCAGAATATCTATTGAGGGGCAAAGTGTTAGAGTACATTAAAAAAAATAACGTTCCCCTGCCTTTTCAAGATTTTAAAGCACTCTTCCATGGGAGCCCAAGCTTTTCAAGGGGAAAAGAACAACGCTGCAGAGATCCTTTGCCACATAGTGGCTAGTGAAGAGGCACACTTAATGAAGAGATAATAGTCTCTGCCTCCCTCGGTCGCTCTCCTGGTTCTCACCCTCCTTCTAAATCTGGTCTTGGAGTGAGCTCACAGTCCTGGCATGGGAATTTGGAAGAGATACCCCAGGGCAGAAATGGACACTGTTTAGCCAACACGAACCATATGCCAAAGGAAAATATGTCCTGTGCTTTTCGTATCCCTAATTATTCCCATGGGACCTGTCACTTAATAGGTAGCCAATAAATATGTAGTAAAGAAATGACTACAAAGTTCTGGCTGGGGTGTGTGTTTCCTTGAAAGCTGGGACAGATGCTGTTAGACAATTCAGTAATGTACAAACCTTCATGAGGCTCTGGAAATCCTTAAGCTGTTCAATCGAAAAACCTATCAGCATGACGAATCTTATGCAGGATAAAGGAAGCCATTTCAACACCATTCATAGCCCTGCTGCTGAAGGTCGGTCTTGCCCAAGCAAGCAGCAGCTGGTCTACCATACTCTGAACCCCACCTTTGCGTATTATCTTGATCAGCTAAGATGATGCTCAGAGTTAAGTTTTTTTTTTTTTCCCGGTTCCAACTAATAAGTTCGTGGAAATTTTCTGCTTTACTTTTGGCACCGAGAACACAGTTTTTCTCCAAATGCCTGAATGGTAAAGGAAAGAGAAGAAAAATACAACATGAAAATGAATTTAGTGTAATGGACACGGACCTCAAAATTCTCCTTGGTTTACGAGGTGTTAAGTATGCACTCAGTAATTTAACCATTTATGGCTAAGGCTCTGGATTCTGCTGTTAGTTAGTATTATATGCGCTCTAACTTTAGACGGGGGACAGTTTTGCCAGGATTGGTTGACAAAGCCATTTGTGTTGGCTTGAAAAATAATAAGCTAATCAAACAGCTTGATTAGTGTTTGGCAAGCAATTCTGACCCAAAGTCTCCATCATACGGATCCAAATACAACTGAACTTTGAAGCTCATAGCGAGCCATCATACCGGATCACTATTGTCTAGTGAGGACAAAAATCATTTGGAGCATCAAATGGTACACGAACAACTTTTTGTACTTCCACCTCACCCCAAGCTAGCATGTACAAGTGAGCGTGTGATCCATTTCCTTCTGCATTCTCTCTGGGGCGGTTAGGATTTAAAATGCTAAGACAGAAAGCTTTCAAACAGGATCCAGACCTCAGGGTCCATGGAACCCTGCTCTGCTGGCTAGCAGATGATATCGGAGTCCCAACCATGTTCTCTCTTCGTTCACGTCCAACACCTTCTGCAGCCTTCTTATCTGCAGCCCTGTGGTTCTGCCTGAGAGCTGTCTCAGTCTTGGGGATCTCTCTGACTCATATGGGGTACTGTTGGGGACTTAAGAGCCCTGGGAGTAAAGCAGTACTTACATCAGGTTAAAGTTGATGAGGAAATACCCCATCTTTATGAACAACTCCTGAGGTCTGACCTATCCATTTTTCTCAGGTGGCCAAGGGACAAGTTCCAGGTGAACATAGTGGCAGATTACTTGTACATTAACATTGGTTTTCTTCCTCCTCTGTCTCTTTCCTGGCTTTCATGCTTCTAAGAGTCACTTTCCAAATAACCCAGTATCCTGGCTCATTTTTATTGTCAATGTGAATACAATCTAGAATGACCTCAGTTGAAGAATTGTCTTAATTGGATTGGCCTTAGGCTGTCTCTGAGAGATTATCTTGACTTATGAATGATGTGGAAGGACCCAGTCCACTGGAGGCGTCATCAATCCCTAGGCAGGTGGGCTTGGACTGTATAAGGAAAGCTGTCTGAGCATAAGTCAGGGACCGAACCAGTAAGCAGTGTTCCTCCGTGGTTCTTTCTTTGGTGCCTGCCCTGACTTCCTTCAGTGATGAACTTTGATATGGAAGTGTAAACCAGATCAACCCCATCAGTCTCTAAGCTGCTTCTGATCAGAGTGTTTTATCACAGAAACAGAAAGCAAAGCTTTCTTGTCCAGGGTCTGCCTTTGAGCAAACTGTTGCTTCTATTTCGGCGCACAGAGCAGATGATGTAATTTAGCTAGCTTAAATATACTTATCTATGATCATAATTTCAATGGCATTGGAGCCAAATATTAAGAATAGAACTCTTGCTTTTCACACTAGAGAACAGAATTCTGTGCCTAGCTAAAGCTCTTCTACTTGTGCCTGACATGGTTGGTTTCTTAGTTCTGATTTGCTCCTAAATTACCATCGGTGTTTCAGAAACTGTGTTTTGGGACATGGAGGGAAGTAGTGAGGATTCAGCATGATCTCAGAGCAGGGGGGTCTTTTCTGCAAGCCCATAATTAGAGAAACAGCACAAAACACTGTACTATTATGGAATGGCTTGGGGGTGCTCCTGAAGGCAAGGCTGGCCCTGCATGTGCTCCCAAGGTGTTCCAGGCACCTCTGTGGGTATTCGATGTTTGCTAAGCAAGGACTTCCCAGTCTTCACCCTCAGGCCAGACTCCCCAGCACTCAGCTCCAGTTCCCTGACTGCCCACAAGGAGCTTGAACCACACAGGCTGCAAGCCCAGCAAGCCCCATACAGTATCCAACTCCTTCCCCACTTCTATGAATGGCACAACCCAGGGGCCTCCCAGAAAGTCTCGGAGTAGCCTTGCAGCCCTGCCCTCTCCCCCAGCCCTCAAAAACCATCCCACTCGATCAGTTTTCAATCCCTAACCGTTTAATTTGATCCCAGTGATCTTTACAAACCCTCCCTTGTCCCTTGTATAGTGGCTTCCAGTTCCAATAGCGCCCTCTCTCTTGTTTGCCTAAACCTGGTCAACCTCCCCACCATTCTCCGACTCTGGTACTCTAACACCAGCCTTCAAATTTCAAGTCAGGGATCTTCCTAAAGTCACCTGCATACACTTCCTCTGCTTAGAATGTCCCAATGGATTTGGATAAAACCTATCCCGATTCTGGCTAAAATTCTTTTCACCATCTAACCCAGTGGTCAAACCTGTGGGTCCTTGACCCCTTTGGGGGCTGAACAACCCTTTCACAGGGGTCACCTAAGAGCATCAGAAAACACGGATATTTACATTATGCCTTAACAGTAGCAAGATTACAGCTATAAAGTAACAAGAAAAATAATTTTACGATTTTGGGGTCACCACAACATGAGGCTCATATTAAAGGGTCCCAGTGTTAGGAATGTTGAGAACCACTCACCTGACTTGAATTCACCCTTCCTGAGTCGTTGCCTCCAGTGCCTTCCACCAGGTTTGTAGGGAGACTTTACTCTCTCTCGCTTCCTGCATTTGTACCTGAAATGTCCTCTCCCTAGGACAGAGTTGTTCTCTAGGCTCTAAGGCCTGGCTAACTGCTTCCATCCGTGTGGAGTCTAAGTACTAGCTATGCTCGTTCCTGGACTCCCTCTACTGGGAATCAGTACAGTGCTCTAGTCCTTCTTAATCAGATTGCTCTCCTGTAAACGGATTTCTTTGACGTGTGTGTGTGTGTGTGTGTGTGTGTGTGTGTGTGTGTGTGTGTGTTTCCTCCAGGCCAGTGCCCGTCACTTAGTAAATGCTCAGCCCACATCTGTGGATAAATAAACAAGTTATATTTGGTTCTTTAAGAAATGACAAGTACTGGAGTCTAAGAGATGCTTTTTGAACTTTGACTTTCCCATTGACGAATGGAAACAAGACCCAAACCAGGAAGACTGAGAGGATTTGATGAAATTATGGGTTGTGGGTTCGGCACACATTTGGTGCTTAATAATAGTTCCTTTGGAGTCAGCAAGGTAGAAGTATGCTTGAGTTGGTCCTGAGACATTTTGAGATGGGGTGGGCCATGTTCCTGGAGGTGGAAGCTGAAGCCCCATGTTGATAGAGTTAGTACTTTTGGATGACACCCAGAGACAGAAAGGCGTTGATAACCCAGCTAAAATACATGTTTTTTCTGATGTCTTTTTGAGCCCAGCGTGGGCTTTTAGGAAAGCCAGGCCTCCCATAACTCTTCCCCAGTTTCCTCTAAATGAGCCTTCCCCCCAGCTGTCAGCCTCTGCATTCCCCGACTCAGAGCCAGGAACGGAGCTTTTTCTGAGAGTTTTTGCCTCACTAAACTCCTCCCCCTGAGAACACTGCCTGGCTCTCCCGCTTCTCCCAGATTACTGTCAGCATCCTGAGGTGGGGCCATTAAGTATCTAATTGTTGGGTCTCCGGGGAACTGTTACCAGGGGGGCTCCTACAATGTTAGGTGCTTTTGCAGGTGATTTCACTGCCTGAGGACACACAGTGAATGGATTCCAAGACTTGTACCACTGGGCGAGGAAGGAAAAAAGAACACATCTCAGATCTGTGTAGTAGGCAGCCTTGTGGAAATTGAGATAATGGCCCTGAAGGGAGGTGTCAGGCTCTGGGGACTTTTAGGTATATTCAGCAAGTTGCTGCCTTGGTTCACTTACTTAGGAGCTGTAACAGGACTGCATTCAAACTGGACACACAAACTTTGCAAACTCCCCATGGTCATATCCCAATCATTGTGGGACACAAATCTCTTGTAATGAACAGTTATTAAAATAAGTAAATTAATGATTAATGATGTATATATTAGGTTCTCACACCATTTTCTTTGATAGACCTGACTAGATAAATCCACAAATATTCATTCTGTGGTGCAGAATACTTTAAATGGTTGCTCCCTCACTCCCCAAGCCTGAAGGCTCCATTTATCTGTTACCTGACTTCTTCCTTGGGGCTTCAGCAGACCTTTCCACAGTCATTTTCCTCTTCTTTCTTTTTGCATGTGTATATGTGTGGTGTGTGTATAGGTATGTGTGCTTGTGTGTATATAGACACATGTATGTATGAGTATACATGTACATGTGTGTAGAGGCCTGAAGTTGACATTGAGTGTCCTCCTCAATTTTTCTCCTCTTTATTAAGATGGGTGAGCTTAACCCAAAGCTCACCTCGTTGCCTAGTCTCAGCTAACCAGTTTATCAGGGATCCCTTGTCTCTGTTCCCTGAGCTCTGGGGTTACAGCTATGCTATTGCCTGCTCAGCTTTTACACGGGTGCCAGGGGCTCTAAACCTCACTCCTGTTTGCATGGCGAGCATCTTATCCACGGGCCCATCTTCTCAGTTGCTGTGCCTTTCCTATGATAAAGCTGCTGTAAATGGAGTTGCTCTGCAGCCACGTTGGTCAGCTGAAGCAGCAGGGAGGGGCGCTGAGCTGGGCAGTGCACCAGGTAGGTGTGCAGAGGACACCTGTGCTGCCCCGGCCCCTATACCTGCTGACCTCCCCACTAGAAAGACAGTTTGCTGAGATGTAGCGTTTCAGGGAGAGCGGTGACCGGGACTGGCTCAGTGGTAGAGCACTTGCTTAGAGTGTGTAAGGGCCTGGGTTTGACTCCTCAGCTCTGGGGGTGAAAGCCTTGGTGGCTTGAGTCTCTGCCACTGAAACTGACTATGGGTAATATTTTCTCATTTTACTGTATGGCTTAAAACAGGGACTTAACAAATCTTTTCGAATATTTTTAGTAAGTAAAAATGATTGGTTATTTCCCTAATGCTCCCAAGTTAAAATTCTTTCATAGCCTAGGAATAAAGACCCAAATCATGAATGGGTCCTGTACAGCCATGAGCAGTCTGGCTACTTCCTTGTATCCGGTTTCATTCAGGGCTGTGCTGGCCAATTTTGTGTCAACGTGACCCACATAGAGTCATTCTCGAAGAAGGAACCTTAGGTGAGAAAATGCTGGCACCTGATTGGCTTGCAGGGAAGACAGTCATGCGTTTTTCTTGATTGCTGATTGATGGGTGGGGGGCATCTCAGTGAGTAGTGCCGCTGCTGGGCTAGTTGTCTGAGGGTCTGTAAGAACGGCTGAGCAATCCATGAGGAGCAAGCCAGAGAAGAGCATCGCTCCAGAGTCCCTGCATCAGTTCCTGCCCTCAGGTTCCTGCTCTGACTTCTCTCAGTGATGAAGTATTAACTGGAAGTTAAAACAAAACAAAGCCTTTCTTCCCTACGTTGTTTTTGGTCATGGTGTTTCACCATAGCAATAAAAAGTCTGGCATCTTTCTCTATGTTCTGCTCATGTTGATGTTCTTTTTATACCCCCACCCTTGGGTGTGTGTGTGTGTGTATGTTTATGTGTATGAATGTGTGTTCAGCTGTACCGAGGGTATGCATGTGTGTATGGAGGCCAATGACATCCTTGAGTATTGCCTTAGGAGCTGTGCATCATTCTTTGTTTTTCTATGGAACCATCTATCTTTGGCTTACAGTTTGGCAAGAAGGCTACACTGGCTGTCCAGCAAGCCCCAGGGATCTTCCCATCTCCTTCCTAGCCCTGCAATCACAAGTGCAGGCCACGCTGCCCAGGTCTTTTGTTTGTTTGTTTTGTTTTTGCAAGGTCTCTGAGAATCGAACTCAGTTTCCAATGCTCACACAGAAACACTTTACCCACTGAGTAATCTCCCCTGCTCATCTTTCAACTTCTTGACTCTCCAACTTTCCTTCCCACCCCAGAGCCTTTGTTTGAGCAATCTCTGCTTCCCAGCCAATACCACACTCCTCTTGGCCCTGGGAAGCTCCAACCATTGTATTCGCCTCCAAGCAAGCCTTCCCAGATCTCTCTAGAATAAGTAATTCTTATCGTGTCAGGACTTACATCATCCCAGTTTAGAATAAACAGTAAATTAAACATTATTCAGCATCCTTTCATGTCCAATGTTCTTTAAAGATGTTTGAAAAGGATATGAACCAAGTCCCACTTCCAGATAGGAAACAAATGGCAGAGACGTCAGTCACTAACTCCCAAGGGGAATTAAACACCCCCTTAGGTAAAGGATGAATTAAGGGGCTGGTAACTGATTGAGGTTGGGGAGGTGATTCTAGGTGAGCAGGAAGGACTCTCTGGAAAGGTGACATTTGACAGAGATCATAGTCTTTGGGTACCAATATCTCAACATCTCTGAGAGAATATGGGAGCAAATGAAGCTAGCTGGGGCCATATTCGGATGTGTTTGTGTGTGGGGGTCCCTTCAAGATCATGACTGGGAGGGGAATGATCTAGGTGAGGTAAGAATGAAACTCGGTTCAACCCAACTCAGTCAGTGCTGGGCCAAAATTCCCGAGTCTGACACCGGGTGGTTTACTTTAGCCATATTTAAGCACAGCACAATTTTGGAAAACAGTTTCCTGATGGCAATTAACTTAGGCCAGTGTCTACAACAAAGCTTAAGATGTGTTTACATTGAAACTTTACAAAGTGCATATGGCTTCTTCCATAAGAAGGGGTGTTTGGACTCAAAACCAGTGCTCAAGAGCAGGGGCTAGGGAGAATCACCGAGGTAAACATAACACCTGTGGGGGGCAGGACTGGCCTGGCCCTAAGATAACTTAGAAGTCAGTTAGGCTGCTGTAAAGTACAGGTGACATCTGTCATAAAGATGGGTTTATGGACTGAGAAGTGATGCTCAAAATTATGGGGAAGGGGGTCTGGGATTAAAAAGAAAACCACAATATTCTGGAAGATTCAGGTGAAGCCAGGCCCTACAGAAAGCAAAGGATCACCAGGTTACAAACTACATCCTTTCCCAGCATTCTGGTGGAAGATAGGCCAACATCTCCTTCCTGTGAAGAGACAAGCCTGTGTGTCTAACTTTTCTGGGTTCTCCAGTGCTTACCTGTGTGCACCAGGACCTTGAGTGGCTGGAGAAGGAAACTTCCGGCAGATGGTATCAGGGCCCACGGGGCCTGCACCATGCAGATATCCTGAGCCTTCCGAAACTGTGCTTAGTCTAAGCATGACGGAAAGTTACCAGAAACTTCTGCGTGGCACTTATGGATCTGATTTAGAGTCTTCAAGAATTGATGTCTCTGTGAAGAACAGATTAGGTCGGGGCATAGCTGGTGCAGTAATCCAGCTAGAAGCATCGGTGGCATGGACATAGTTGGGAACTGGCATTTGGAATGCATTTTGAAGATATGGATTACAAGACTTATTGATGAGTTAACTGGGAGGTGTCAGAGGGACCCTTTCTCTATGGTATGACCATAATTGTACCGTCATATTTAGTGACCCCCTCCACAAGCACAAACACCTCGTAGCCATGAAGATAGCAACATTATTCCAATTACTTTGAGAAAAGCTTTCACTATGTGTATGTGCATGTATGTGTGTGTGCATGTGTATGTGCATGCGAGCAAGTGTGTGTGCAAGCACGTGTGTGTGTGCATGTGTGTGTGAATGCACATATCTGTGTTGTGTGTATGCATGTATGGAGGAGGCCAGATGTCCGTATTGGGTTGCCTTCCTCAGTGACTCCCCCTTGCTTTTTGAGACATGGTCTCTTGTTGAACTAGACCCCACCCATTTGGACAGCCAGGCTGGCCAGGGAACTCCAGGGAACCTCCTGTCTCCACCTGCCCAGTGCTGAGATTGTAGCCATATACTGCTGAGTCCAGCTCCTCTGCTCCATGGTGCTGGGATTCAGAACTTAGGTTCTCAACGCTTCTGTGGCAAGCACTTCACCAACCAAGCCATCTCCCCAGCCGTATCTTCTCGAAGCTTGTTTTCTTCTGAGAAAAGGCCATCAGTGTTAGCTCTCCATGGGTAAATGTGAACCAAGGACCTCAGCGAAGTCAGCCGAAACCATCTGACATGAATCCTGTTTTGAAAGACACTACAGATCTCTTGCCAGGAGCCGCTGGTCCTTCATCTCCACACAATAAGTTAGTCATTCAAAACTGCCAGACCCACAAGGGCATTTTGAACAAAGTCACTTAGGAGGGCTCTCGTCAAGAGGGAGAGGAACATAGAATTCAGTCAGGGCTCCCTCTGGTCTCTGGGGGACAAAGCAGCTGCCTGCAATATAACTTTCTCAGGCAGGATCACATTCTGGGCTTTCTAATTAAATTCCTGATATAGATGCTATTTCATGTAGCGAACAGCTGGTGAAATTGGATCCTTGCTCTGCAGAGGCTTCGCAAAGCACTTGAAATTTTCTGTGTGATTGAATAGTAATATTTAGCTCTAGAATGCAGGGGGGGGGGATTAAAGCTAACCTACCCGCTCATCATCCCAGGCCTCTGGGGTGCTGTCCTCCTAGGTCTAATAGCTTCCTAACAACTTACTTAGTTTATTACCTTTTCTCTTTTGGTTGTTTCCTACTTACTACTAA
Source organism: Alexandromys fortis (assembly GCF_014885135.2). Lineage (NCBI taxonomy): Eukaryota > Metazoa > Chordata > Mammalia > Rodentia > Cricetidae > Alexandromys > Alexandromys fortis. The sequence continues at coordinate 6,641,505 of NW_026067915.1, read as the reverse complement.
GTCAGTGTGGTTTACACTTCTATGTGTGTGTGTGTTGTACACATATGTTGTATTTGTGTGTATGTGTGTTATGTGTGCATGCATGTGTGTATGTGTGCTTGTGTCTGTATGTGTGTTATAGATATATATGCAATGTGTGTTTCATACATATCTGTGTATATGTGTATCTATGTGTGCATGCATGTGTATTGTACAGTGTACATGTGCGTATGTTTATGTATGTTGTATGTGTGTGCATGTTAATGCCTGTTGTACATCTGTGTGTTGTACATGTGTTTGCATGTGTGCCTAGGGGCACACTTACCCATGTGTGCACATGTGAAGGTCATAGGTTAACTTCAGATGTCCTCCCCTATTGCTCTGCCTTATTTGTTTTTAGACAGGCTCTCTCATTGAACCAAAGTTCGCTATGTGTGACAATTGACTGGCCAGTGAGCCCCTGGGATCTGCCTGTCTCTACTATTCCCATAGCACCCAGAGCTGGGAGTTCAACTGTGTGCTGTTACATGTTGGAGATTTGAATTCAAGTCCTTTTGCTTTCCTAACAAGCACTTTACCCACTGAGCCATCTCCCCAATCCTGTTTTGTGTTTTGTTTGCTTTTCAAATGGGGTCTCCTGTAGCCCAGATTGGGCCTCAAATTCCCTACACAGCCAAGAATGACCTTGAACTCCTGGTGCTCTCCTTCCACCTTCAAGCTCTAGGATTGCTAGCGTTTACCACTACACCCAGACTTACAGAGGTTAGAGCTCTTTTCCGCGCTCCAGTCTCCTGGAGGGACAAACATCAAAGAGAAAAATACTCCAGTGAATGCTCAGCCATAGGTTTGCATGGTGCTGATAGGAAGATGCTGGGAAAACGCAGAGAGAGGACCTGATTTAAAGGAGAATGAACCAGGAGCAAGGAAAGGGATAAAAACGACAGAGGGGTCGGCGAGAGAGCTCAGCCAGTAAACGCGCTTGCCACCAAGATTGGTGACCTGAGTTCAGTCCCTGAAACTCACATGGTGGAAGGCCAGAACCGACTTCTGCAAGCTGTCCTCTGACTTCTACATGTATGCCATGGTATGTATTTTTAAGGCTAGAGGACGTGGCAGTAGCCAGATGGGCACGGTGCAGGACTCCTCAGACCTTGCCTCTCCATCACCTGGGACTTGAACGCAGCGTCTGGTTCAGGGTCTGTGCTGGAGAGTCTGTTTCCAACAGCTCCCCGGAGATACTGGCGATGCTGCCCGAGAACCACACTTAGAGCCCCACGGAGAATGCTGGCTGTTTCTGGAAAGCGCTCCATAATAAGCTGTTTAGTTCCACAGCCACGCAAGTGGTGGAATCACAGCTGTAGCTGGTTTGTAAACGATCAGGTAAGGCTGTGTTCCCGTAAAACTTCAATTAGCAAAGCCCGCACGAGCCTGGCCTTGCTGGCTGCTGTGAGTCACTCCAGCTCGGGAGAATCGGGTGGCACCTGGACCCTGACTCAGCTGTACCTAGAACCTTCGAATTAAAAAAAAAAATCCATCCACCAGACTTTTCAGATCAGTCAAATCACGCTTTCTGGGGTTAGGCTGGCTGGTGAGAGGTTCATTTGCTCCAGTGTAAGGACGGCAGGTTAGAATATGCACCCGGGAACGCCTCACTCCACATCCTGGATCTTTGGCTTGTTTATCTAGTTCTGGGTACCCTGCACTGCATCTCTGCACCCTAGCGTCTGACCTAGGAGATGAAAATTGATAAAAAAAAAAATCGCAGAAACTTCCGTAGTCGGGTGAGAAGAGAGAAAACAGTAGGGCAATTTCCACACTGCGCCTGTGCAAGGTAAGTCTTCAGCCCGAGACGCTGCTAGCGTCCTGGGCCTGGGCACCTAGCACAGAGACTTTACAGCCTCCGTGCTTTCCTCCATTTCTAAACAAATGGAAACTCTGCTTTCATTCAGAGCTGCTTTTGCTAATTAGGTGACCGTCGTGGCAGTTTTCAGAAGCTATTACTATTTGATTCAGAAGATGATGGCCCGCTTCATTTAGGCAATGGAACTCTAAGAAAAAGCCAGAGGTTTCGCGCAGAGGAGAATTCTCCTTGCAGCTTGCCTCTGCACTGGAGGCTGAACTTCGGTTTTAGTTGCCATTTCCAGTTTGTAAATTTGGGCCCCGCTGCTAGCCCTCGTGATTGTGTGAACCAATTCTTTACATCTCTTCTACCCGCAGCACGCGCTGTTCTCCAGAGGAAGCCACTGTGCTCAGTCTGCTCAGGTTTCTCGGCCTGAATCACTTATCAGTCGTTGGCCTTTGTGCATAATGACGCTTTATTGCAGGAAACTGTCCCACGCAACTGTCCTGTGGGAGTCTGAGCATTATTCTTTTGTGTACCGGGTGCCACTATTGTCTCCCATGCCAGTTGTAAAAATCAAAGCTGTGTCCAGATGGTGCCAAGTGTTCTGTAAGAGTGCAAAATTGTCCCCAGTGCAGAGACTCCGGCACCAACAAATGACAAAATACAAGGTCCTTTTCTTCTATCTCCGCTCCCGCTGAACCCAGCGCTGCCTGTGAACACCACAGGCTCGTCCTCATCGGTGGGCTCGGGTTACTTTTATCAATTACAGGTGCCTTAGTGGTGGAGGACAGCATATTAAGTTAGAAGCATGGTAGTCAAAGTACAGTGTTTAGACCACATCAGCAGCACCTGGACACTCTTATACACGTAAATCCAGGCTAGAGCTACTCACACAATAAACTTAGCACTTTTCATGAAAGAAAGCTCAAACCCCTACCATCAAAGTGGGCCTCAGAACTCTTCCAGATCCCACATTCCCACTTGGCTTCATCAGCTTCCCAGGGACTTTTTATAGCCCTGGAGACTCGGGCTGCTTTTTCCTATCAGTGTGGAACCTTCTGGAAGGCAGGGGTGGCCTTGAAAGAGAAGGAAATCATTTGAGCTCAAATTCTGCTGCTTTCCTACTTTGACTCAGGGAGCGGAACCTTTTGTAAGTTTTGGTGTTCGCATCCCCAGGAGGGGAATGGAGGGTGTGGAGGGTGTGCTTTATAGGCCGGTACTGGGGTCGGGATGCAGAGCGTGGTCTCCCCTTACAGACACTAGCCCGTATGAGAGTATGTGCTTATAGAAATGTCACCTTCGGAAATGTGCCAAACGAATGAATTTACATGTTATATTTTGCCTTTATTTTGTTTGAATCACATTTGAAATAATGTGTAGACTCTTACCTGTGCCCTCCTGAGATTAACCCATAAATTACCCAGTGGTAATTTTTGTGGCCAAGGCAAAGCCAGTTTGCTTAGTTCTTGATTTCAAGTCAAGAACTCATAACTATCCTCCCTGTCCCCAGTTGTCTAGGTCTTTATTCCCTCAGTGAGCATCTGTGTTTGACACAACTCAGGGGCAACTGTATTATGGAAATAGAATTTCTGCATCCCCTCCCACCCCCGGCTCTCCCTCTGAAGCAGTGCTTCTCAATCTTCTGAATGCTGTTACCCCTTAATACAGTTCCTCGTGCTCTGGTGACTCCTAACCTGAAAATTATTTTTGTTGCTACTTCATAACGATAATTGGTGAGAGAGGAGTGTTGAAATCTCCTACTATTAGTGTGAGAGGTTTGATGTGTGCTTTGATTTCTAGTAATGTTTCTTTTACATATGTGGGTGCTTTTATATTAGGGATATAGATATTCAGATTGAGACTTCATCCTGATTATGAGTATAAAGTGTCCATCTCCATCTCTTCTGATTGATTTTAGTTTGAAGTCAATTTTGTTAGATATTAGTATAGCCACACCCGCTTGTTTCTTAGGTCTGTTTGATTGAAAAAAATTTCCCAATCCTTTACTCTGAGATGTCTGTCTTTGTGGTTGAGGTGTGTTTCTTGTAAACAACAGAATGTTGGATCCTGTTTTCATATCCATTCTCTTAACCTGTGCCTTTTTTATAGTTGAATTGAGTCCATTGATATTAAGTGATATTAATGACCAGTGGTTGTTAACTCCAGTTATTATTTTTTTCTTTGGTGGTAGAGTTTGTGTGTTTCCCTTCTTTGAGTTGTGCTGGTGGAGGGTTGTTAGATGTCTGTGTTATTATGGGTGTTGTTGGCTTCCTTTAGTTATGGTTTTCCTTCTAGTACTTTCTGTAAGGCTGGGTTTGTGGCTACATATTGTTTAAATTTGTTTTTATCCTGGAATATCTTGTTTTCTCCATTAATGGTAAAAGAAAGCTTTGCTGGTTTTAGTAGTCTGGGATTGTATCCATGGTCTCTTAGTGTCTGCAGCACATCTACCCAAGACCTTCTGGCTTTCATGGTTTCCATAGAGAAGTCAGTGTAATTCTGATAGGTTTACCTTTATATATTACTTGACGTTTTTCCTTTGCAGCTCTTAATATTCTTTCTTTATTCTGTATGCTTTGTGTTTTGGTTATTATACAGCCAGGGAATTTTTTTTAATCCAGTCTATTTGGTGTTCTGTATGCTTCTTATACCTTCATAGGAATATCCTTTTTTAGGTTGGGAAAGTTTTCTTCTATAATTTTGTTGAATATATTTTCTGGGCCTTTGAGCTGTAATTCTTCTCCTCCTTCTACCCCTATTCTTAGGTTTGGTCTTTTCATGGTGTTCCAGATTTCCTGGATGTTTTGTGTTAAGAATTTTTTTGGATTTTCTGTTTTCTTTGATCAATGAGTTTAATTCCTCTATAGTATCTTCAGCATCTGAGATTCTTTCTTCTATCTCTTCTATTCTGTTGGTTATGCTTGTCTCTGTAGTTCCTGTTCATTTACCCAGATTTTCCATGTCCAGCCATCCCTCAGTTTCTGTTTTCTTCATTGCCTCCATTTCAATTTCAAGTCTTGAACTGTTTCCATTACCTGTTTGATTGCTTTTTCTTGGTTTTCTTGGGTATCTTTGAGAGATTTATACATTTCTTCTAACTTTTTGTTAGTCTTCTCATCCATTTCTTTAAAGGAGTTTTTCATGTCCTGTTTAATGGTCTCTATCACTTTCATAATGTTACGTTTAAAGTCTTCCTGTTGCACGATCGCTGGATTCTGCTGTTATCATGTTGCTTTTCAGGTTGTTGGAGGAATTCTTGCATTGGTGCCTACCCATCTCTTCCTTCAAATGCAGTCAGGAGAGTCTTGACGGTTTGGTCCGATCTTTGCTGTGGCTAACTGTGTACTCGGGTTTTTTTCTTGTTCGGCCCTCTCTTAGGTTCCCTCAGCACTGGAATTGGCTCTCAGATCCCCTCCTCCCTGACATAGGCTGTGGTGGTGGATCTAAAGACCCCGCAGATGGAAAGGCATGCTTGGGGGCAAGCTGGGATAAGTAGAGAAAGCCAGTAGCCAGGGAGAAGCCCGCTGAACGGCCAGAAAGTTTAGGGGATTGGAGGGTCCCTGTACTTGGTTCCCAGGGTGTCCAGCCAGGCGGGCACACACTTACCCCTCAGATGGATGTCCTGATACTGGATCAGGGCCACTTGCTGGCCAATGACCTCACAGACAAAAGGGAGGGCTTGGTACAAAGAAACCCCTGCAGCCATTGCACTCACCACTGTGTCCCCAGACCCTCAGCCTGGAAGCAGGCTGAGTTGGGGGATCCTAGGACCCTGCAGATGGAAAGGGTGCTAGGGGCAAGCTGGGATGGGATAAGTAGAGAAAGCCAGTAGTCGGGGAGAAGCCCCACTGAATGGCCAGAAAGTTTAGGGGATTGGAGGGTGCCTGTACTCGGTTCCAGGGGTGTCCAGCTGGGTGGGCACACACTTACCCCTCCAGATGGATCTCCTGGTCTTTTTTTATTTTGAGACAAGGTTTGCCCAAGACAGCTTTGGAGCCTGTCTTGGAACTAGCTCTTGTAGACCAGGCTGGGATTAAAGGCGTGTGCTTCCACCACCGGGCTAGGTGAGAATTCTGACATAGTTTCTGCCAGCAGTGAGGACAACAGTCACAGCTCCAGCCTGGGGACTTCCTTAGCCTTTTAGGGACCCTGACTCAGGCCAGATATGGATTTGTGGCTTTGCCAAAGGAATGAATTTCAGGCCTAGCTGGTGTGAAATAGAGCTATGGTTTTATAGGAAGAAAGGAGCTCGTGAACAATAAAAACATCATCGAGAGCATGGGCGTGGGCTTCCTTGAGATGGAATTGTAGGAAGACACACCCCCGTGTGGGTTTGGGTTGCTCAAAAGAGCCACGATGACTGTCTTAGCACGATCCGTAGACAGCATTTGGGGACTTTTAAGTTGTATTTTGAAACCTTGCTGAGGCACTGGCCCTGCTTCCTCTTTTCTTTTGCGTTAGGTGAGACTGCAGGGTGGCTCCACAGAGGCCTTGTAGGGATTGTCTGATCACCCCAAACCAAGATCCAGGAGGGTTCCACACGAGTTTAGTTCACATCCTTTTCCCATAAATAAATGGGCTTTCTGGGGTGATTCTTAGACAATGGCAGGTTTATGGCTCCAAAGAGAGAAAGGTTGGAAGCAGTATTTAATTTGCTGAAATTCTTCCTTCATTGCTGGCAAGAATTTGCACCAGGCTCCAGGGTGGGGAATCTGTTTCCTCTCTTGTTGTCATAGTTTTCCCGCTCTTTCTGTCTATCCCGCCTCACTGGAAACACTCTTCGCATTTGTTTCTAATTATAAATGGTCTCAATATAAGAATTTGTCTATAACAGAGGTACTTACATTATTTTTCTGACATTTGTTGGCATGAATAAGAAGTCTGTACAGCATACCTCTTCACTGTTGATGTATTGAGCACCACAGAACTATTTATCTTTTCCTGACATTTTGGTTGTGAGCCTAGCTTTTAATGACTAAGCCAAATCTTCAGCCCCAGAAATTTGTATTTCCTATCCATAACCTCTTTAAAACACCACGCCCTCTTCCCCATCTCTTCCCCAGGTTTTCTATTAGACCTGTGTCAGCTCTCTCAGCATGGTGTTCCCACCTCGCCATTCACACTGTGCCGTTCACACCGTGCCATTCACTCTACGTTAGATAATTGTAAAAAAATCTCCTGTCTTTGCTTCACTCTGGGAACCCAGTTGTTTGCTTTCAGCTCCCTATATAAGCAGGATGCTTACCAAACCCACTCTAGTTCCCGTGTGGATACCCTTTGCATGAATGGCGTTTTGATGTTTCTTTCAATCTCTTTTATGCTCTTTGGGGTTCAGTAGCTCTATGTCCTGTGATGATTGTTGTGTGATCCTTTTGCTTTCCATGGCCTCTTTAAGCACCTTTCATATAGTTTACAGCTGCATTTGGATGGTCTTATTGCCTCATGCAAAGAGATAGAACGTGGCATATAGTAGTAATCACCTCCATGTTGCTGCCTGGACACAGTGCAGAAAGGCAGTCCTGTCAGTGCTTGTGACTGTGACAAATTTAGCAGCTAACTGTTGCTGTATTTGCTACAGCTCAGCATTCGATTGTAGGTGTCCTGTTTCCCACCGCACAGGCAAGCAAGGCTGAAGACACTGCTCGCATTTGACCGACTGCCAAAAAATCACTGATAGCGGCATGGTTTCTGTCAGGCTCCTTAACCTTTGGATTCAGTCTCATCTTTAATACAGTCTGGATGATTTTTAACATTCCATTAGATTGTTGAGAGAATTGTGTGGTCACCTGGAACAATGTCTGTCATATAAGTAAATATTGAGTATGAGCTGGTCTTTTATTTTCTTTGATTTTTTTTTTAAAGACAGGATCTCACGCAGGCCAAGTTGGCCTAGAAATCACTAACCAAAAATGATCTTCCACCACTGATCCTTTCTCTACCCCAGTCCCCAAGTTCTGAGATCACAGGTATAATGACACCTGATTGTGTAGGATCCTGCGGATCACACTCAAGACTGTGTTTTCTAGGAAAGCACCTTGCCAGCCTAGCTATCTCCCTAACCTTGCTCTTCCTCATCTCAGGAATGGCCCTGTATCCCATCCATCATGGCTGCTCAAGTCAATCTTAAACATCATTCCAGGCTACTTTTGCTCAATGCAAGGTCAGAATGCATTTTTCTTAGTTCCCCACTCCCATCTTATTTATTATTGCTGATATTATTCAGTGTCAACTGATGAAGAAAGCTCACCCCAGCCTTGCAAGGCTTCTCTCTCTGTGGTTCTTTCTAGCAAAACCTTGCTTTTCTGAACTTGGGTCTTATGAAGTCAACCATCAGCAGATGTTCGGTGAATATCTATTTTGTGCTCACTCTGGGCTGTAAATAGAACCAGTTAACCTTGACCATACTTCCTACCATACTAACCCAGGCATGCTTTTGATTTAATTTTGATTTAGCTACAGTTAATAAATTCCAGGGACCAATGTCTTTTATTACCTCTCTGGTTCTCCTGGGTTTCATTGGACAGATTTCACTAGCTTATGTCATTGTTGGCTTTTGTGAGTTGTATCGGTTTGGCTTTTGTCTCTTTTGTGAAATACAGAAAACAGCAAGTTGGAGAGAGGGCTCCTCTCTTCAGACTTAATGGGATCAGCTGTAGTCAGAAGGGAGTGCCTGGACTGGTTTCCCCTTTACTGTTGCAAAAGACAACTTCAAGAAATAATTTCAAGTATGATAAAATAATTGTGATTATAGATTATCTCAGTTTTTCAAACATATTAGGTAAGATTCCCTCATCCACAGAGAATGGAGCATTGAACTGAGCTTCGCCTTGAGGGCAGCAATGGAGCAGTGGAGGTCTCTGGAGCTGGAAACACTCAGCCTTGCCAGGCCTCAGACACTCCTCAGTGACAAGGGGAAGGGAATTACTATGAACTTCACACATATGCTATAAAGAGCCAGTGAAACAGTGGCCATGGAAAGACCTGGAGAGGTACAAAAACACTGGACTCGGACAAGCCTGGACACGTGATGAGGTTAGGAAGCCTGCAGGGAAAACTCAGGGGGAATAAGATTTCTTTCAGGGATGTTACTCAGACAGTGCCTTTTCTAGATCACTTGCAAAAAGTCCCATTGTAAATAGAGCAATGACAAGAATAAAAACAATGCCATCCAGGGCTGGGGATATGGCTCAGTAAGAGGGCTGGCCACAAAAGCACAAAGACCCAAGTTCGCATCCTTAACAACCACAGCGCTCGCTCGCTCGCGCGCTCTCTCTCTCTCTCTCTCTCTCTCTCTCTCTCTCTCTCTCCCTCTCCCTCTCCCTCTCCCTCTCCCTCTCCCTCTCCCTCTCCCTCCCTCTCCCTCTCCCTCTCCCTCCCTCTCCCTCTCTCTCTCCCTCTCCCTTTCTTTCTTTTTCTTTCTCTTTTTTTTTTAAATATAATTTTTTATTGAAAAAAAAAAAAGATTTCCGCCTCCTCCCCGCCTCCCATTTCCCTCCCCGTCTCCCTTTTCCCCCCTCCTCCCTCTCCTTTCCCCCTCCCCCCCACTCCTCCCCCCGCTTCCTCTCCAGTCTGAGGGGCAGTCAGGGTTCCCTGCCCTGTGGAAAGTCCAAAGTCCTCCCCGCTCCATCTTGGTCTAGGAAGGTGGACATCCAAACTGGCTAGGCTCCCACAAAGCCAGAACATGAAGTAGGATCAAAACCCAGTGGCATTGTCCTTGGCTTCTCAGCAGCCCTCATTGTCCGCCATATTCAGAGAGTCCGGTTTTATCCCATGGTTTTTCAGTCGTAGTCCAGCTGGCCTTGGTGAGCTCACAATAGATCAGCCCCGCTGTCTCCGTGGGTGGGTGTACCCCTCGTGGTCCTGACTTCTTTGCTCATATTTTTTTTTTAAAAAAATAGTCTTCATACAGTAATATGAGCCAGCCATCCCAGTACCAAGGAGACAGAGGCTGGAGGATGCCCAGGGCTCACTGGCTAGCTATTCTAGCTGAATTAGTGAGCTCCAGGTTCAGCGTCATGAAACCCAACAGTCCTAAAACACCCTCTTTGCTCATCTTGTTGGTCCTTAGCCTCTAATCAATGGCAGCTGCTGGTCTTTCCACCATCTTTATAATTTCCCAGGCACCCCACAGTTGGAACAGTACTTTATGTTGCCATTTTTAGATTGGGCTTTTTCTGGTTGGTAATAAATATTGGTCTTCTCTGTCTTTTCATGACTTGGTCTCTTGTTTCTTTTGTCATGGAACCTTCCCATATCTGAAGGCTCCAGTGTCATTGCTTCTTTACCACATGCTGCAGTAGCTTCTGGGTCTTGGCACTTGTGACTGAAGTTGCCATAGTCCCCAGGGGCAGGATTTCCTGATGGACTTTCCATTATTGGTGTAAATGCTGCAGCAAATAACTGAGTCTTATATGAACACTTCTAGTCTCACAAGAAACTGCTCACCTGGCCTCCACAGGGCTGTGCCACTCAGGAGTCTCCTTTTCACTTGAACGCTTCCTGCTTTATTCCTGTTAATATATTTGAAAACACTGAAATGTCTGTGCCTTTGATTTTTTTTTTTTACTATTTTAAAGTAAATTGATATTGTCCTTTGATATTACCCTACTATTTATTTCTAATATATCATTCCTAATTAAAATGATTTCTCAGCATAATCTATTACTAAAACACAAAGATCCAATAGATATAAAATCTGATCAGGTTAAAGTTATGAAAATATAAATTAATAAGCAAAGAGGTTTAAAACGCTGTTGAGTATCAGTTAGGTTTCAGAGCACTGAAAGTCTGTCACCTTGCTGTGGGGAGGACAACAGCACCTCCAGAAAGTCAGTTTGACATTCTATCATAGCACTGAAGACACATACTCCAAACTCCCTCTACCACCAGTAGACACACAGCTAACAGAGACACACACACCCCAGAGGGTGCTCTACCACTGGTAGACACACAGCTAACAGAGACACACACCTTAGACCCCCTCTACCCCTGGTAGATACACTGCTAATGGAGATACACATCCAGAACCCCTCTACCACTGGAAGTTACACACCTAACACACTAAGAGGCTCACACAACAGTGTAAAATAGTGTTTATAATAGAAAAAAAATTAAGTTAACCCAAATGACTCTCACAAACAGTGATGAACAAGCTATTGTGTGTAAATACATAGACTAACACACAATAGTGGAAAATGGGCAGTTACAGCTCTGCAACTATAAATCAATCCCCAAAATTTGTAATAATGAAAAAAGATCTAAAATATCATGCCTAACATAAATCTGTTCGTTTAAAGTTGAAGACCAATGCTTAGTTCATCTTCAGATGACTTGCACACACGCCTCTCTCCACCTGGTGAGATAGGAAGAAAACACCAGCAGCTGGCCTTCTAGATGAAGAATATGCATCATTGTGCATTGGTTCGTGGTTCTGGTGGCCTTCTAGATGAAGAATATGCATCATTGTGCATTGGTTCATGGTTCTGGGCTGGGGACGAGACTAGAGGGTAAAATGCTGGCTATACAAGCATGGAGAACTACATTCTGATCCCCAGAATCCACATAAAAACTAGGATCAGGTGTTTCATGCCTTAATCCCAGGACTGGGAAGTAGAGAAAGGAGGATTCCCGGGGCCTGCTGGACAACCAGTCTAGTTAGTCAGTGAGCTCCAGGTTCAGTGAGAGGCTCTGGCTCATAACATGGAGAGCCAAGGAGGAAGATACCACTGCTGATTTATGGCCTCCACATGTACACGTACACACACACACACATATATACACACACATGCACACACATGTGTATACACATGCATGCACACACATGTACACAAACACATGTACACACAGATACCAGTGCTTTATCTTGCTATTTTCTGTAATTTCGAGATTTTCCTAAATAAAAAGACAAAACATAACACAGTGGTCAGGCAACATTAATGTATGTTGTTTCAAAGTACAAGTATAAAATGTTTTGGGAAAATGATTAGCAAAATGATTTTAGGTCTGGTGCTGCTGACTGAGAAAGGAGAAGCTTGGTTGGAGAGGAGGCCTCATGGATGCTCCTGAGGGTGGCGGGCTCTTCACCCTGGTGAACATATATGGCTTTCCCGTTCTTAAATTCTACAGATAAATCCTGTACGTTTTCCTGGATATATATTTCACAAGGCTAAAAAGGTCTAAACATTGTGACGAGGTACAAAGATTTTTTCAAAGAAGAATTGCTGTAACATGCTGATTTTTTTTTTTTAAAGAATTGGCTTGAGGCAAACAAGATGGCTCAACAGGTAAAGGCGCTTACCTGATGTTCAATCCCCAGGACCCACAGGGCGGAGGGAGAGAACCAGCTGCCCCAGACTGTCCTCTGACCTCTACCTTCGTGACATAGCGTCCCTCTCCACATACACAAACGAATAAGAAATATAAAACTAATTTTACTTTGTAACAAGAAACAAAAAGAGGCTTTTTACCAAGTCAGTCATTTACATGAATTCAATTAGGGCCAAAGGTGTCTGCTATAGACTTGAGTTAAGGCTCTCTCTCCTCTTCTGGTACAGTGTCGATTCTGAATCTGGAGCGGTTGCATGTCGGGTCATGCAGTCTACGCCCTGACCTGTACTGCACAGCACACACCCAGAATGCACTTCAGCAGATGCCTGGAACATTCGGCTTAGGATATCGCCATAAGAAAATTCTGGGTGATATCTTCATAATTTTCCAAGACAACTTATATTGGTTACATATCACTTTTCTGTTTATAATTGCTCTTTCTGCTTTTCTTATTAGGTTTCAGTGCTTTTGACAATTTTTTTTTGTGAAACATATCTTTGTTTTTATTTTATTCATCAATATTCTATGCAAACAATCATTTTTATTATCAAATTAGACTATACAGCTTAGGGAGGGTTCCTATTCTTCACAGTCTACAGGTAAAAAAAGCCAGTAGAACGGGATGTTTCCAAGCAATAAACTCACGATATTACAGGCAGTGGAGATCTCCTCACATCCACTTACCCCATGCTTGATACCAAAGAAAGATAGCTGCAGCAAAGATGTAAATGCAGAGCCGAAGCAAAAGACATTCCAGGGTCTGCAGTCCCTTGTTCTTGCCTAAATGAGATTGGCCCATCAGAGGATTCTCTTCTGGTTGGCTGATACCTGAAACTTCAATTGCGACTTGCTGTTCCTCTTGCATGGCCAACAGCAGTAGCCCTTTGCTTTTGACAAAATTTTAAGGCAAGAAAAAGGAGTCAGATTTCACATTTCCAGACTGACTTTTAAAAACTGATATTGTGTGTGTGTGTGTGTGTGTGTGTGTGTGTGTGTCTATGTGTTTAACATCACAATGTCTGGACAGTTTTACTTTAAGCATTTTTAGTGGTTGCCCTAAAGTTTGTAAAACTATTTTTGTCTTAATTTTGTTTATTTTCATTTTTGTGCTCCTACTATCACACATTTAATTAATTTATATTTTTTCCTTTTCTCTCTCTCTCTTTTTTTAATTTTATTTATTTATTAAAGATTTCTGCCTCCCATTTCCCTCCCCCTCCCCCAATCAAGTCCCCCTCCCTCGTCAGCCCAAAGAGCAATCAGGGTCCCCTGTGGGAAGTCCAAGGACCACCCACCTCCAT
>NW_026067915.1:6624183-6626805 GCF_014885135.2 Alexandromys fortis | reverse complement strand
TTTTTTTTTTTTTTTTTTTTTTTACCAAAGAGTTGTACTCCATTGTATAATGTATCACATTTTCTTTATCCATTCTTTAGTTGAGGGGCCTCTAGGTTGATTCCAGGATTTTCCTATCATGAATAATGCTGCTATGAACATAGATGAGCAAAAGTTCTTATAGTATGATTGAGCATCCTTTGGGTATATGCCCAAAAGTGGTATTTCTGTGACTTGAGGTAGGTTGATTCCCAATTTTCTGAGAAACCGTCATACTGATTTCCAAAGTGGCTGAACAAGTTTACATTCCCACCAGCAGTGGAGGAGTGTTCCCCTTACTCCACATCCTCTCCAGCATAACCTGTCATCAGTGTTTTTGATATTAGCCATTCTGACAGGTGTAAGATGGTATCTGAGTCATTTTTTATTAGATTTTAAAAAAATACCAATCCAAATTCCCCACTCCCTCCCCTCCTCCCATTTGTTCCACACACCTTCCTACCCCACCCCCATCTAATCCTAAGAGAGAGTAAGGCGCATTGCTTTGTGGAAGGTCCAAGGTCCTCCCTACTATATCTAGGCTGAGCAAGGCATACATACAAAGAGAATAGGATCCCCAAAAGCCAGTACATTTAGTAGAGACAAATCCCAGTTCCCCTTAGTCTGCCCTAGCCATGCAACTGTCAACCACATTCAGAGGGTCTAGTTTGGCCCTATGCTTGTTCCTTCCCAGTCCAGCTGGAGTTGGTGACCTCCCATTAGCTCAGGTAGACTGTTTCAGTGGATTAATCCTTCAGGTGAATCCAAAGAAAAACATATATAGATCCACCTGTATATTGGAAACAGACAAGATTGCCTGACAAAAATGGGAGCAATAGGGGTGGGGAGAGAAGGAAGGATAGAAGGGGAAGAGAAGGGGAGAAGGGGAGGGTTGAGGAGAACTTGAGGGAATGGGATAGTTGAGATGAAGGACAAAGATGAGAGCAAGAAAAGAGATATCTTGATTGTTGGAGCCATTATAGGGTTAGCAAAAACTTGGCTCTAGAGAAATTCCCAGGGATCCACAGGATGACCCCACCTGAGACTCTAAGCAATAGAGGAGAGGGGGCCCAATCTTGACTTGCCCTGTAGTCAGACTGATGATTATCTTAAATATCACCATAGAACCTTTGTCCAACAACAGATGGAAACAGAGACAGAGACCCACATGGGAGCACTGGACTGAGCTCCCAAGGTTCAGTTGAAGAGTGGAAGGAGTGAGAATATGAGCAAAGAGGTCAAGATCTCAGAGTCATTTTGATTTGCATTTCCCTGATAGCTAAGGATATTGAACATTTCCTTAAGTGTCTTTCAGCCATGTTGGAGAAAGCCGGTTATTTGTTCCTGGTCGCGTAGCCCCAAAAAACCACACAGAAACTGTATTAATTAAAACACTGCTTGGCTCATTAGCTCTAACTTTTTATTGACTAACTCTTATATTAATTTAACCCATTTCTATTAATCTGAGTATCACCATGTGGCAGTGGGCTTACACCACGGCTCTTTGAGATTCTTTTGAGAATTCTCTGTTTAGATCTGTACCCCCATTTTAATTGGATTATTTGGTATTTTGCTGTCTAGTTTCTTGAGTTCTTTACATACTTTGGAGATCAGTCCTCTGTCTGATGTGGGGTTGGTGAAGATCTTTTCCCATTCAGTAAGCTGCCTTTTTGTCTTATCCACTGTGTCTTTTGCTTTACAGAAGTTTCCCAGTTTCAGAAGGTTCCATTTATTGACCGTTGCCCTCAGTATCTGTGCTACTGGTGTTCTATTTAGGAAGTGGTCTCCTGTGCCCCTGTAGTCAAGGCTACTTCCCACTTCTATGAGGTTCAGTGTGGCTGGATTTATAATGAGGTCGTTAATCCATTTGGACTTGAGTTTTGTGCATGGGGATAGATCTATTTTCATTCTTCTACATGCTGACGTCCAATTATGCCGGCATCATTTGTTGAAGATGCTTTCTTTTTTCCTTTGTATAATTTTAACTTTGTCAAAAATCAGGTGTTCATAGGTGTATGGATTAATATCTAGATCTTTGATCCAATTACATTGGTTCACCTGTCTATTTTTATGCTAATAATACCAAGCTGTTTTCATTACTGTAGCTCTATAATAGAGCTTGATGTCAGGGATGAGGATGCCCCTAGAAGTTTCTTTATTGTACAGGATTGCTTTGGCTAGCCTGCTTTTTGTTTGTTTTTCCATATGAAGTTGAGTATTGTTCTTTCGCAGTCTGTAAAGAATTGTGTTGGGATTTTGATGGGGATTTCATTGAATCTGTAGATTGCTTTTGGTAGGACTGTCACTTTTATTATGTTGATCCCAACTATCCAAGTTTGTAAAATTTATTTACAACCAACCCAAGGCTATCACTTTCAGATAACATTGCACTATGTCATGAGTAATGAAATACCTTATAAAAGCCTAATTCCTTTCTATGCCCATTCTAGCATTCCATCATCCATTTTACAGTGATATATGCATACATAAACATGTCTGAGTTTATGTAATCAAATGCATCATTGTTATTGTTACTTTGAGAAAACTGTCATCTGTTAGAGCAATTCTCCAGGGCTGCTGCCTGTGTGTGTGTGTGTGTATATA
>NW_026067915.1:6588432-6624070 GCF_014885135.2 Alexandromys fortis | reverse complement strand
TATATATATCAGAACTATGCTAGTTTCCTGCTATCCTAAGAAATTCAGAAATTCTTTTAGTATTTCTTCAAAGCAGAGACTGACAGCTAACCCCTTACCACTAACAACAAATTTCTTCACCTCTTGTCTCAGAAACTTTTTTGCCTTTTGATTTATAGAGATATGATTGCTAATGAACTTAGCATGCCGTCGTCTTCCAAGGCTAGCCATTCTGTGTGTACAGAGGAGAAAACATCCTGAATGCATTAACCACAGCCCTCGAGTTGCACGTTGAGTGTCTAGACTTGCCCATTTGAGGTTTTCCTATTCCTCACTCCTCTGCTCCCCTCATCAGCATCTTCTTCCTCCTCCCTTCCTTTTTTTTTTTTTTTGTTGGATTCCTCCTGTAATGTAATCATCCAGTGACAAAGTCTTCCCACATTCCCCTTCTTAAAGGATAACTAGTATTCTTCTATAAAGCATTATATATAAATCCCCCATCCACCCATTGACAGCTGCCTAAGTTACTCCTGTATCTGGAACTATTATGAATAATGCTGTGGAGGGCATGAGAGGAAAGATATCATGCCCAGGTGGTGACCTCACTCCCTTGGGTGTATTCCCCAAAAGGCATCTTTGGGGTTCTATGCTTAGCCTTCCACAGCCCCTGTGCCCATGTACGTCCCCACCTGCCGGAAGCCATGCAGCCAAGTCTCAGTTCAGCATCTGACTACCCGTCCGGCGGGTTCCACAGGGCAAGGCATCTGTGGAAATGGACTCTCACTTGGCAAGAACCAGTAGTCAACAGGACAGCATAGGAATCTGCAAAATTCACGCAGCTTGCAGGCTCTTTTCTCTCTCAGATAATGGTGATTCTTTGGGAGGTTTTTAGTTTTATTTTGTCAGTCACACACACGTGCAACAGCTGTAATTTTCTCTGGAAATTCTGTTCTTTTCGAATATTTTCCCCTAGGAATCAACAGGGGAGCTAATGGTTCTCAGATCTCTTATCTGGAATTACTAACTACAACTCCTAATCCTGGGAGAGCTAGTTAGGTCCATCTGAGAAAACAACACTTGGAACACTGACCATGGCTCCCACGGCTGCAGACAGAGCAGGGCAAAGGCCTCAGGAATGGACATAGTGGCCACTGTTGAGAGTGCGTTCCCTGGACACCAAGCATAGAATCATTGGTAGGATCTGGGATGCTCCAGGAGGGTGGAGAGATCCAGCTTTACCCTACTCAGGAGCTTATATCGGTGGGAGAAGTGCAGTATGGTGAATGGGAAGAGAGCGCCTTACCAAAGTCTGCCTTTACCGAGAGATGGAAACGTGGGACCCTCTGGAGAAAGGGAACGTATAAAAATACATCTAGCAGACATGAAATAACTGTCTGGGTTTAAATACTGTTGTCCTTAGAGCGCTCTGCCCGTGTCTATTGCTTTTTAACTTTGTAACCGCAAGTAGCTGTCAGCTGACAAAAGCGCTGTGAGAGCAGGATGCGTCTGGCTCGATATTTAGTTAAACCTGCAGAAATGCGGAGCTCTAAGTCTAGAATAAGGTTATGCAGGGGGTGGGAAGGCGAACTGGGAACGTGTGAAGAGGAACAATGGGGGCTATCATAATGACCACTATGCATCCCTTAAATTGTGATGTGTTTAAAGTCAAAACTAGAAATCAGTAGTAAAGCTGTTCACGTAACCCTGGTAAGAGAAACTCAGTTTAAGTAGAAATAAAGATGGCCTGAGCTATTCAGGGCCACTTGAGTGTAACCCACTTGGTGGTCAGCGTCTTCACATAGACCTAAGACCCCCTTAGAGCATTTCCTTTTCTTCCCTTTGACTTGGCTGGGGGTAGAAGAACCGCTTGAAGGAGGGAAGTGGTGGCACCTTGAAGGGTTAACGAGTAAACTGCCATTAACCTTTGACACCATGGCAAAGACCCAATGTTTTCCCCAGTGACGCAGCAGATAACACTTCTGAAGAAAAAGCCAGTGCTTAGAACTGCATCCTGCATGTCCCAATTAAACAGAAATGACATTTGTCTTAATGCTGCCAATGTTGCTTCTACATTCCCCTGGGCTCTAAACTATCTTATTTGGTAACTATGGCCTGGATTATGAGTTGGCTCGTGTAGGACAGAAGTCTCTCTGTGACTTCTGATTTCCAAAACCTCAAGAGAAGGCTTGATCATGTTCTGAACCCTCTGAGCTCAGAGCCAATGCTTGGGTGACTGAGCTAGCTTCTCAGCTGCAGTATAAATTTCTGCACTGCAGAAATTTTGCAAAGACAAGATTTTTTTAAAAAAACTATTTCATAACATGTAACTTCCAGAGGAGCCACATTAACCTCTGCTTTCTTGATTCTGAATGGATGTAACACAGCAGAATACAGATTAAAGAGACCCGCACTTTGGTTTCTATAATGAGAAGCAATCAGCATTAAGATGATACCATGGTAGGAAGGTGAAGTATGCTGGGAATCCAAACTTTATGCTAATTGCCTTAAGTCTCTCTTGTTCATTCTTCATATTCCTTTAAGGGATCAGATATTTCTGAAATACTCATGAGAAAATCTGATCATCTTTGGTAGCACACCAACCTTTAAATCGTGGGCACTTGTCTATGCTTTGATAGAATAAACATAATCTCTACCTTCCAAGCCTTATTACTTGGGACTGAAGATAGAGGTGAACCCTTCACCACTGAGCTCCAGCCCAGCCCAGCACAACCTTGCTGCCCAAGCTTGGGCTTAAAGATCTCCCTTGCTTGTTTTATTATAGCACCCCCTCTCTTTCTCTCTCTCTCGCCACACACACACACACACACACACACACACACACACACACACACACACACGGAGCGTTTGTTTATTCTTACACACACTAGTAACTCATGTACAGATGATACTTACTGTGGGCATTCTCTTTTAAGGTATCCTTATCCATTTAAAATGAAAAGGTTGGTTTGAAATGACCTCTTAGGAGCCCAGCCCCAGCCCACTCATTTCCACTTGCCTGGAGCTTGATGCTTTGCATAGCTTCCAAAGTGTGAGGTGTCTAGACTCCTGCGAAGGATTGGAACTGAGTCTCAAAGAGGAGAAGGTCAAAGGGACGATGGGGCAGGCAGGGAAATAAGGATAGAGTTCCCCAGTCTATAGTCCTTTCACTGAACATGTGAGCTGTTGAGCTGGAGGGGCACCCTGAAGTAGAGTGTGGTGACCATAGCTGAAATGGCGAATATACTTTGGGTAGCAACTAAGCCGGACATGGAAATATTATTCAAGGCTCAGAAATGGACCAGCTCACTTTTTATTTACTGGGGAAATGATTGGAAACGTCCTCCGTGTGCTTATATTGATTTGTAATGTATTCGATATTCTGTCTAACTCCATGACTGGCATTCCAGGGTAGCTGAAAATGCCTTTTAGGCCAAGCTGGGACTGTGAGCCCCTTTCTCTGTGTGGGTCTAGGCAAATGGGCACAAACTAAGAAGTGAGCCTTCTGTCTTCCTTCAAAACACAGCTCGTGTTCCTTTTTCTTCTCTCAGATTTAAGAATAAAGCACAAATCAGTGGAATCCACCTAATTGTCCATCAATAGACAAATGGATAATGAAAATTAAACATATAAGCTACATTTACATATAGAAATGCTACTCAGGTCTACAGAAAAATGAAAGCACAAAATTCATAGGAAAATGGATGGACTTAGAATGTATAATATTAAGCAAGCTCCACAATCTTGGAATAACAACTTCATGCTCTCTTTGTATACAGAGCTAGCCGATGGTATATGTGTATGTGTAAACAAATGAACACGTGGGCGAAGTATACCATGAAGGAAACAGAAAGGCAAATCTAAGGGCTTCAAGATGACTGAACGCAGGTTATGGCCACCAGTTATGAGCGGATAGCAGGCTAATTGTTTGCTCAGTTCTAATTCGGTCATGACTTTAGAGTGTAGATAAGTGTTTAAAATGTGTTCAATAGTGAAAGAATAAGATCCATTATGAAGCTACAAAGCTTCTGTTCCAAAATAGCTGTCTTGAGTTGTAGAGTCTTTTGGGGTCTGGTTAATTTTCGTACATGATATTTTTATTTATAACTTTTTAAATATATAAGAAAATCTAAAATTAAAAATGAATATAGGAGAAAAAAATATCTGGGCATGGTGGTGCATATAATCTCTGGAGCCAGGGAAAGGGAGAACCCTAAATTCAAGGCCAGCCTGGTTTACATAGTAAGACATTGTTTCAAAAATAAAAATATAAATAAATAAATGGCAATCATAACAGAACTAACTAAGGAGGGAGTGGGGAAAACAGGGTTTTCAGCCCATACCTAGAATACAAATGGTTTAACAGGAAGCACCTACTACATGTTCATGTTAGGAGACAACATTAGCCGTTTTAGACCACAGCACAGTGAACTCTGCACTGTCCTGGTGGCAAGCAGACAGGGTGCACTGAGCATGCGGGAGAGACTAACGGGAACACAGTGTGTCTGGCCACCTGCACTGTCTCTGTTCAGGGTCTCATGTTTCCTCCAGGAAGCACACCTCTCAGGGAGTTGCTTCGTTTTCCTCCAAGGCACCTCACAGGTTCGAAGGCCGGTGAACCTTAGCCACCCCTCACCCCTTTTCACACCAAGTTTATTGTCTTAATTTTGTCTGCTGTCATCCACGCGAGTCTTGATTCATAATAACAGTCAAATGATTTCCCGTATCTTTCTTTTTTAGCTTTAATTTTGGGGGTCGTCAGCCTGTAACACGAAAATGCTGCTGATTTTGATCCTGACAATGGCTTGTTTCCATGTTTGTGTGAGCCAAGATTCTGGTAAGAAGATATGGAAGTGTTTTCCTCGCATTATTTTGTATATACATATATACTCAATGTTAGTCAATGGGTGGAGGCCGTTTAAGTTATGGTATTAGCTTCACATTGCTGATTTCAATGGCAGTAAGGATGTGGGGGCGAGGTTTTATCTTTTTTTTTTTTTTTTTTTTTTTGGTTCCTCATATCTGGAAATCCCGAGCTGCTGATAAAATATATGAAAGCTGTCGTCTGTCCTTAATTCAGTCTACTCTGGATCTCTTTGGAAAATTTAGCCTTTAATTGTCTTGCCTGCAAATGCTGCTTTGGCTGAGAGTGTAGATTCTGTGGCAGCTGCAGTGTCTTGGACTGACCGCTGCTTCTAAAGGCATCCATGTGTTTACCCTGGAGAGAGAGCTCCTAGCACTCGCTGTCAGGGTTGTGGTCAGGAACTCACGTGAAACAGCCCTGTGTAAGTTGGTGCGTGGGGGCCAGCTCACATCCAGAACCACCTACACCGACTTTATAACTTTCTCTAGGATTGTGACCTTGAAACGAGCTTAGTGGAGATAAGCCAGACTTTGCCCCTTAAAGTATCATTATTCCATGTCTCTCTGAGCCTTAAGCTTTGGAGGAAGAGTCCATCTCCACCCCCGCCCCACAATTACATGGCTTAGACATGAAGAAGGACCTGGAACTTGCTTTGTTAATCAGCCAAATGCCTTTCCCACACAAAATAGATGAGCTTCTGCATGAGTAGAAAGGCCACTGAAGGTCATACAGCAAGCCACCCTCAACAGGGTTCTCTGGACTGGGTACCCGGCCTTCCCTTGAAGAAGGTCCTGACTGGCCCCTCTGCTCATTTTCTCCCAAATGTTTCTGGCTGTGTGGTAAAGGGTAGAATCTCAGATTGCTGGGCGTGAGGTCACTTAAAGGACTAGAAAGGACTGATTGATTTGGTCAGATATTCACAGAGACCGAATGATGGAGGCCAGGGCTAGTTTCCTAGCAGAGAAAAAAAAAAAAAAATCAAAAACCAGGACTATTATGACTTGTGATAGCCATTTATCTAGTAACCAATTGTGATGAGATCTTAAAGTGAGGAGATAGCCTGGCCATTTGCTAATCAAACCTCCTTATTTAAAGTAGAGGAGATTGCTCATAGAAATAGCTGGCGATAGGCAGGCTTCCCTGCCACTCGATCCAACTGCACTGCATTTTCTCAGATAACATGCACACAAATATGCATGGCTTCTCTATCTGCCTTCATGATAAAGTAGTTGCAAGTCCAGGGACCAGACAAGCAGCCATGAGGAAATGAAGCAAGTATGGAATCTCTGATTTTCTGTAAAATAAATATTTAGTTCCAGAGACTATCACAGTGATAGATACATGCCTGTAACTCTTGGGAGGTTCTGGCAGGAAATCAAGATTTCAAAGCCAGTCTGGGATAATGATACTATGTCATTCATGCATATATATGTATGTGTGTGTGTACATACATGTGTATAATATATATGATGCACATAATCTACATGCTATTTATATGTATTTGATTATATATTATAATGACAGCACACGATATATATGTGTGTGTACTATATATATATATGTGCTACACAACTAGCAAATTGTTAATGGTTAGAAAAGGTTTTTATATTCCAAGATAAGATATGTTTTTAATTGAAACCAAGATTATAGTCTCATTTCTTACCTCAAATTCTTTGCTGCCATTATATTTTGCATATGTATAAATAAATGTATCAATCATAATGCTCATTCAAAGATTTGCTGAATATATTATAGCTAACTTTCCCACAGAGTAAGCTAATCCTGTGTATTTGTGATGTCTTACACTTCATCAGTTCAGCACTTTATAGTACAAAAATGATGTTTACAAATCAAGTAGGTAAGCTAAGGCATTGATTAAATGAGAATTGCAATGCAAGACTTTAGGTTTCATCGCTCAAACCAATTTGGAGAAATCTGATTTGATAAAAACTTTCAGTGTGTGTGTGTATGTGTGTGGTGTCCCAATTCTGTAAAAAGAACAGGGGAAATTGCCCATTAAGACAACACCTGCCTTTTTATTTTGCTAAATTTACACATTCCCAGTTTGCTAATTCTTTGCAAAATGATGTTTATTGTTGCAAAACTTTGCCATATGAAGTTGTACAAAGCACTCACACCATGAACTAAACCCCTCTTCTTCCTGGGAGATTGTGGGATGTTGATTTGTTCACAAAGGTACTGAAACAAAATTCAAAGATGAAACTAAGTTTCTGTTTACACACACACACACACACACACACACACGAGTTGGCATTAAATATGGAAAACAATTTCTAAAATTTTTGCTGTATTTCTGACTTTATAGATCCCGAGTATGCAGATGTGGTGTTTCTGGTGGACAGCTCAGATCACCTAGGGATGAAGTCCTTCCTTCTTGTGAGAACTTTCCTTACCAAGCTGATCAGCAGCCTCCCCATAGAGGCCGACAAGTACCGTGTGGCCCTGGCCCAGTACAGCGATGCTCTCCACAACGAGTTCCAGCTGGGCACCTTCAAGAACAGGAACCCCATGCTGAACCACCTGAAGAAGAACTTCCAGTTCATCGGTGGGTCCCTGAAGATAGGGAACGCCCTGCAAGAGGCCCACAGGACCTATTTCTCTGCCCCCACAAATGGAAGAGACAAGAAACTATTCCCCCCGATCCTGGTGGTGCTGGCTTCATCCGAGTCTGAGGATGATGTGGAAGAGGCTTCAAAGGCCCTGAGGGAAGATGGGGTGAAGATCATCTCAGTGGGGGTGCAAAAGGCTTCTGAGGAAAACCTGAAGGCCATGGCCACATCCCAGTTCCATTTCAACCTCAGGACAGTCAGAGACCTCAGTGCGTTTGCCCCAAACATGACAGAGATCATCAAGGACGTAACTAAGTATAAGGAAGGAATGGCTGATGATGTTATTGTAGAAGGTGGGTGTCCTGATTTGCTTTCTGTTGCTGTGATAAAACGCTGACCAAAAGCAATGTGGGGAGAAGGAGCTTATTTTAGTTGACAGGCTTGGGGTCCATTCAGTCAAGAACTGAAGCAGAGACTATAGAGGGACGCTGCTTGCTAGGCCTGCTCTCTTATGTACTCCCACTTGCTTAGGGATGGTGCTGCCCGCAGTGGGTTGAGCCCTCCTACATCACTTCATAGGCATGCCAACAGGTCAATCTGATAGAGGCGGTTTTTCTTCTAAGTGTGTCAAATTGATAACAAAATTTAATCAAGACAATGGGTTGAGGCTGTATGCATAGGACCAATGTCAAAATGATTTTGAAAAAAAAATCAGTGTAGGAGAAGGATTAAAATTCTGTGAATACCCTTTTCCTCCAATAGGTGATATTTTCAAGTATTGAATATCTCTGTATGTTCAAGAAGATCTAGTGATTGTGGCTATTTTAAAAAAAAAAACTAATAAATCCCACAGGGATTGGTTTTCTATGACTTATATAGCCCCAGACTAGAATTTATTTATTTATTTTTTTGCAGGGTGAGGTTGAATGTTTATTCAGGGGGTTATGGAAGAGGAAGGATGAAGGAGGGAGAGAGAGGAGAGGGGGGGGGAAGCAGAGAAGTGGGGAGAGAGGCAGAAGCGAAGCTGCCTCTCTGAGAGGAAGATGGAAAAAGAGCCCAGACTAGAATTTAAAATGTTTGCAGCACCCTCTCCTTGCCACCTAGATTCCCACTGAGACACCTTCCTAGCTTGTTCTTGCTGTGGTTTTATGGCTGATTCACTAAAAACAAATTTGCTCCTGGAGAAACCTTCAGCTTCTGGGACCACATAATGAAAAAATGGCAAGGCTAAAGCCAGCCTCTGATGATCCAAATCTGTTCTGAAGCAAAGAACTAAAATAATATGGTCTGTCCCAGTGCCGGGCAGCCTTGTGTAGCCAGAGCTGGATCAAGTCTCCTGGTTCCAGTCAGGTAGCATACACTCACACTGCCTATTCTGCTGTTTGATTCTGAGTTCTTTACAGTCTGTCCTCTTGGTTAAATCAGTTTGAGATGACCTATTGATGATACAGAATGCTTTTTTGGTGGTGGTAACTTACAAAATATGAATCTTTACTACTAGTGCCTTTCCCAAATAATTGAAAATGCAAGTGTACCCATTCTCATTTCTTAGACTTGAGCCGTTGAGTATAATGAAGGCGACACTTAAATGTTTTTCATTTAATAGCTAGTCTTCATTAAATGACTTTTCTGTGCCAGTCTCCATGCTGAATATATTATTTCATACCTCGGCCAACTCTCTAAGGTAAACCCTGTATCTCATTTTTAAAGCTGGGAGCTTAGCTTAGACTCAGTCTTTGCACCTGGCCCCTGTCATCTCAGCCTCACAATCGTGTCATGCCTTCTTTGAGTATACAGATGAGTTCTAGTGTATGTTCTGCGTGTCCTGTGATGCTCAGAAGTCCCAACCCTCCTGTATAACTGTACTCATTCATTCCTTTCCCCACACAGCTTGCCAAGGCCCTTCTGTGGCTGATGTCGTGTTCCTGTTGGATATGGCCATTAATGGCAGCCAGGAGAATCTTGACCATCTGAAAGCATTCCTGGAGGAAAGTGTCTCTGCCCTTGACATTAAGGAAAATTGCATGAGGGTAGGCCTGGTGGCCTACAGCAATGAGACGAGGGTGATCAATTCGCTGAGCAAGGGTATCAATAAGACAGAGATCTTGCAGCACATACAGGACCTGTCTCCCCTCACAGGGCAGGCCTACACTGGGAATGCCCTCAGAAAGACCAGGAAGGAAGTCTTCAGCACACAGAGGGGCAGTCGGAAGAACCAGGGGGTGCCTCAGATTGCCGTACTGGTGACCCACAGAGCATCAGAGGACAACGTGACCAAGGCAGCTGTCAACCTCCGGCGTGAGGGAGTGACCATCTTCACCATGGGCATAGAAGGGGCCAGCCAAGATCAACTGGAGAAGATTGCATCCCACCCCGCAGAGCAGTTCGCCTCCAAACTGAGCGACTTCTCTGAGCTGGCCACCCACAACAAGACGTTCCTGAAGAAGCTGCGGAACCAAATCACACACACGGTCTCTGTCCTCTCAGAGCGGACTGAAACCCTCAAATCTGGTAAAGCCTCACTGGGACAAGGCCGTTCTAGAGGCTTCTTTTTTCTCCCCTTCTGTGTGTTGTCGGTACAGAAGGGACTTGGGGGCTCTGAGGTGGGTGGGCAAATGCATTTCTAATTTTAAGTTTAGTTGGGTTCTAGGAAGTCCAGCTTGGGGGACACTAAAATCTACTGCAGTGTGACTGTGGGGAAGGGAATGTCCTCCTTGGCAGGGCTTTAACTGGGCTGGTTATTTCACTATGTCCTGGGTCATCATTTTCTTCTCCGTCCCTTTTGCTGATTTGCATTCTTGGCCTGACCAGTTCCCTTATCTTTCCTGTACTGCGTTCTTATTCCCTTTCTCTTCCTTTAACCCCAAGGCCAAATTAGAGAATAAATGGTCAACATGACTTATGTGAAAGACAAATTAATAAGTAACAATCTATTGCCTGCAAATTAAAGAGAGGGAAGGGACTGTATGTTTGCATGTACATGGTATTTGTTTTATACATATGTACATATGTACTCATGGGTACTATATAAGTATTTTCATATCTGTGTATATGTAAACACATTTGTATATATTATGCAAGGATTATTTATAGCTTACTTACCGTATCACTGTGTCTCAGGAGAGTGTAAAAAGTAAACAGTTTCTTCTAGATTGTAGGAAAGAGAACTCATCCACTCACAGTGCTGTGTTACACACCATCTATTCCACAGTCGATCGTTTTCCTCTGGGTGTGACTTACTAATGGAGAAAAGCAACTTGCAGAGAGCAGCTTCTAGTTTTCCTATACCTATAGCTATCCTTATCCATGGCAGAGAATCAGGGTTATAGTCTCACTGTCTGAAGCAACTCATTTCACCCAACTGATGCTGAGCCCTGTCTCAAGCTGGGAAAGCAGGTCTTTGATGCTGAGAAGCTACTCCCTTCTTTCTTCTGTAGGTGTTTATCCTTTCTTTTCTGCACTCCTTTCTCTTTTCCGTTTGCCCCGAATGCTACATTCAATGTTTTGGTTCTGTTTGGTTCTGTTTTAGCCTGTGTGGACACAGAAGAAGCAGATATCTATCTGCTCATTGATGGTTCAGGGAACACCCAGCCCACAGACTTCCACGAAATGAAGACCTTCCTGTCAGACGTGGTGGCCATGTTCAACATTGCTCCCCACAAGGTACGGGTCGGAGCCGTGCAGTATGCCGACACCTGGGACTTGGAATTTGAGATCAGTAAATACACCAGCAAGCCTGACTTGGGAAAAGCCATCGAGAACATCAGGCAGATGGGCGGGAACACCAACACAGGTGCAGCCCTGAACTTCACCCTGAAGCTGTTGCAGAAAGCCAAGAAGCAGCGAGGAAACAAAGTGCCATGTCACCTTGTCATTCTGACGAATGGCATGTCCCAGGATAGTGTCCTGGAACCTGCGCACAGGCTGAGAGAGGAAAACATCCGAGTCCATGCTATCGGAGTAAAGGAAGCCAACCAAACACAGCTGCGGGAGATAGCGGGAGAGGAAAAGCGAGTTTACTACGTGCATGAGTTCGATGCCCTGAGGGACATAAGGAACGAGGTGGTTCAAGAGATCTGTGCTGAAGAAGGTAGGAGATGATGTAGCTTGGCCTTCAGACAGCGGTTCACAAAGGGACACTGTTAGTCGGGGGCGACATGCATTTTTATGTTGAGATTATTGCCCTGTGTGATTATATTTCTCTCCAGAACAAAGCAAAACCCCATGGTAGTGTAAGTTGGTATCTGATGACTGGCAGAGGTGTTTGGAGGGATTCTTTCTAGTGAAGCCCTAGCAGGATGTACGAGTAGGTGCCATGTGTATAATACAATCAAAGACGTTCCGACGTAGAGGGGCATGGCCATCTGATTGACATCTCATTTTATAAACGAACTTGTATGAATTTCTTTGAAGCACTGTATCAGCGGCTTCCACTCAGGGTTTTTACTCTCTGAGGCTATTCGGTGACTTGTAGATACATTTTTTTGTGTGTCCTAAGTAGGGAGCTTTCTTGGCATCCACAGAATGGATGAAGCGAAGGTCTTTGCTAGCCATTTTATAGATCGATATTCAGAGCACTACTACAGTAAATATGACCTGGCCCCAGTGGTGCTGGTGTTGAAATACTTCATTACTAAGGAACAGAAGAGCCTTGGGATGCTTTGTTTTCCTCTCTTCATGAGGCACACACCAAGCTTGAACATAGAATTATTTGTGACTTGGGTTTTCCTATGCACTCTTAATTTTTTATGTTCAGTGATGCAAATAAACATCCCAATTTCTCCCACACAGCCTGTAGAGACATGAAAGCGGACATCATGTTTCTGGTGGACAGTTCTGGCAGCATAGGACCTGAAAACTTCAGCAAGATGAAAACGTTTATGAAGAACCTGGTGAGCAAATCCCAGATTGGGGCAGACCGGGTGCAAATTGGTGTGGTCCAGTTCAGCCATGAAAACAAGGAGGAGTTCCAGCTCAACACATTCATGACCCAAAGTGACATTTCCAGTGCCATCGACCAAATGACTCACATTGGAGAAACAACCTTGACAGGCAGTGCCCTGAGCTTTGTGTCCCAGTACTTCAGCCCCAGCAAGGGGGCCCGGCCCAATGTCAGGAAGTTCCTCATTCTCATCACAGATGGTGAGGCTCAGGACCTAGTAAGGGAACCAGCAGCAGCACTTCGGAGAGATGGCGTGATTATCTACTCAGTGGGCGTATTTGGCTCCAATGTCACCCAGCTCGAGGAGATCAGTGGGAAACAAGAGATGGTTTTCTATGTTGAGAACTTTGACATTCTGCAGCATATTGAAGATGACCTTGTTCTGGGAATCTGCAGTCCCCGTGAAGGTAAGCATGGGCACAGTCACAACAGGGGGGCTAAACAGAGTTGTACTCGGATGCTATACGTTTCTTAATTGAAATGTTTGATTTAGTGCCTTTGAGCTTTTGAGTTAAATGATAAAGGCTGGGTATGGTGGCTCATGCCTGTAATCCCAGTATCCAAGCTGAGACAGGAAAATGGCCATGAGTTCAAGGCTAGTCTGGAATACAGAGTAAGACCTTGGCTCAATGCTCCACTGCCCCCCAAAGAAAAATCAATCCATAAAGGAATGGTTTTGGCCTACCTAGTTTTCCCATTTGCAGATAAATAATAGTCCTAATGTGACTTACTCCCTTAAGAAAAGTGATGTTACCAGGTCTTATGTCAGGGTCCCTGGAAAGAATGGGTTTGTCAAGAGCTCTTGTGGAAGGAGTCTACTGAGGAAGTACTTCCAGGATGGATAGAAGGAAAGCAAAACAGAGAAGAGGTGGGACCTCTACAAGGCAGTCGCTCCAGCTGAGCCTACTTTCAGCACAAGCCCACGAACAATGTTAGAGCATGAATCCTGAAACAGTTGGCCCAGCTTTCCAATGAGGGGCCCAGTCTTATATGTCTTGTGCCATTAGACCACATGAAGGCTGCTGAGGCAGGGGTAGAGGAACATAACCTCCTGATTAGAAAGACATGTTTAGCTCAGCATCTGTTTGATCAAATGAAATGTTTTTTTAAACTCTCGACGAAACCTTACAAAACATGGCTGTAGTTAGTGAACTTGAGCAATAGAATCTTCCAGGGAAGTAAGTGGCAGGCTGCCCACTCTTCCTGCAACACTGCAGAATAATGGAAGCGGGCAAACCTAAGCTCCAGGGAGAAGATGCAGCTCAGTGGTAGAGCTCTCTCAAGGTCATGGACTGAACCCCAGCCTCTCACCTTCCCCCCAAAACAAATTAACAGAAGACCAGCAAACATAGGCAGTCACATTGTTCTTGACCCCTAGATTTCATGATAGAAGTATTCTGAAAATTCACTCTGAAAAATATGTATTTTCATACTTTTAAGGGAGAAAAGACATTGTCTTGTTATTCTAGCAATGGGTATGTTCAGCTCCCACTGTGGGGTTTGGTGGTAGTTATCTGTGTTTGGTAGAAGAGGGATTACATCTGGTTCCTGTTCCCTGGCAATGCCATCCATAATAAGTACAAGTTCTTTGAAGGGCTCCAATGCTGAGCAAACATCCCCTCCTCCCCCTGAGTTTCTGAGTAAGCCAAGCCATATTCACAGCCAGCAGACAGCTGGAGGGACCCAGTTTTCCTCAGCGGGGTCAGCCTTTCCTGGGAATTTGATTTTTTGGCTCCGTACACATGGCTCCGGTCAGTGTTGAGTACACTGGCTCTTGTGTTTTCAATAGTCCACCACATGACCCACAAAAGATGGAAATATGAGAGCCAGCCGGGCACTGGGGGAGTACTTTCTCCCAGGTCTTTTTCTCGAGAACGGATGAGCTAACATGCGTTTGGACCCACTTTATCTAAGATTCAGGGAGAATATGTACTCCCAACATAAAGACCAAATGACCATCTCAGGACTCCACTTCTCCAGAAAGGAGGAGTTAACCACTAGAACTCACAGCTGGATGTGCTCCTTTAGATGAATTTGAAATTAGGTCTTTCCTGATCATCTTTGCTGTAGTGCTGACCTCAGGCTTAACAAGTTCACCAGAGTATCATGTTAGGACAACGTGCTTGAGCTAAATGAGAACCGGCCTCCTTTTTATGATGAGTCCTAATAGTAGAAATAAATATTTCAAGAAAGTCAAAAAGGAAGAAAATGTGGGCTTAGCAATCAGCCAACATAGAACCATGATAAAAAAAAATGTAGCGCTGTTAAATTCTTTCTGTTGTTGTTTTGTCTTTTCCCCACGGGATGTCAATAGCTTCTCAAGATCCTTATAACTTAAAAATAAGCTGTATAAGTAAAAGCATATGGGAAAGGGATCATTTATATGGGAAAATCCATACAGAGTTATAATTTTCCATTTTTTAGTCTAATGGTTGAGATTCTACTCCTGATACTTTGGGATGGCCCCTCGAGCTCCTCCTACTGTGGTATAGGCTTCATGCCACACTCTCCTTGTTCTGAAAGCTCACCTGAGTACAGAATAGCACAGCAGGTACTTTGTTATCCAGAGAGTTGGCCATCTGTGTGTTCCTGAAGACAACACCAGCCATGTAAATGGAAATTGGGGGACTTCCCACAGTGAATCTCAAATGGTTTTCTATCTATCTTTCTTTTTTTTTTTTTCTTTTCAGAATGCAAACGGATTGAAGTTTTGGATGTTGTGTTTGTCATCGATAGCTCTGGTAGCATTGACTACCAAGAATACAGCATCATGAAGGACTTTATGATCGGCCTGGTAAAAAAAGCTGACGTGGGCAAAAATCAGGTCCGGTTTGGAGCTCTCAAGTATGCTGATGACCCGGAAGTGCTGTTTTATCTGGATGACCTAGGCACAAAGTTGGAGGTGATTTCAGCGCTCCAGAATGACCAGCCCATGGGGGGTAACACTTACACTGCTGAGGCCCTGGCCTTCTCAGATCACATGTTCACTGAAGCCCGGGGCAGCCGTTTGCACAAGGGGGTCCCCCAAGTCCTCATTGTGATCACCGATGGAGAATCTCATGATGCAGAGAAACTCAATGCCACCGCCAAGACCCTGAGGGACAAAGGCATTCTCGTCCTGGCAGTGGGGATTGCTGGTGCCAATAGCTGGGAGCTGTTAGCCATGGCAGGCTCAAGTGACAAGTACTACTTTGTAGAGACGTTTGGAGGCCTAAAAGGGATATTTTCCGATGTATCAGCCAGTGTCTGTAACTCTTCAAAAGTCGGTAAGGCCTGTCAATTGAGTTTTTCCCCAATTATTAAAAATAAAACCACATGAGTGAGACACCAACCCGTCACACTTGAGAACAAGTTTTCTAGGGAGGCGAGAAGGAACCGAAATTTGAAGTGGTTTTCCTACTTTACAGAATCTCATAGTTTGACAGTGCTTCAAGGTATTTCATTTATCCTCTTCCTCAAGAGAAAACCATTTGAAAACACTCTGTTTCCTCCCACCTGGGCTCTTCTGACACTGGGAACTCTGCTGTTTTTGAAAAGATTCTCTTTATTAGAACATAGGTTTACTTAGGTGTCTTTTTCCCACTTTTAAAAAAATTCTTTTTTTAAAAAAAGAAAACAAACTTTTTTTTATTTTACATACCTATCCCAATTACCACTCCCTTCCCTCCTCCCATTTCCCACCTTTCCCTCCCAAACCCCACCCCCTATCCACTCCTCAGAGAGGGTAAGACACATTGCTCTGAGGAAAGATACTATATCTGGGCTGAGCAAGGTGTCCATCCAAAGAGAATAGGTTCCAACAAAAGCCAGTACAAGCTGTAGGGATAAATCCTGGTGCTACTGCCAGTGGTCCCTCAGTCTGCCCCAACCATACAACTGTCACCCACATTCAGGGGTCTAGTTTGATTCTATGCTGGTTCCTTCCCTGTCTGACCAGAGGTGATGGGCTCCCATTAGCTGTTTCAGTGGGTGTCCCCATCATGGTCTTGGCCTCTTTGCTCATATCCTCATTCTTCCCACTCTTCAGCTGGACTTTGGGAGCTCAGTCAGTCCAGTGCTCCAGTATGGGTCTCTACCTCTGTTTCCATCAGTTGCTGAATGAAGTTTCTATGGTGACATTTAAGGTAGTCATCAATCTGACTACAGGGCAAGGCCAGTTGAGGCACCCTCTAAACTATTGCTTAGGGTCTTAGGTGGGGTCATCCTTGTAGATTCCTGGGAATTTCTCTAGTGCCAGGTTTCTTGCCCCATAATGGCTCCCTCAATCAAGATATCTCTTTTCTTGTTCTCTTCTCTGTCCTTCCTCCATCTTGACTATCCTTTTCCTCAAGGTCTTCTCCCCCACCCCTTCTCCCTTCATCCTCTTCTTCTGCCCTCCCTTCTCCCCTGACCACCATACTCCCAATTATGTCAGGAGTTCTTGTCTATTTTCCCTTCCCAGGAGAACCTATATGTGTTTCTCTTAGGGTTCACCTTGTTACTTAGCTTCTCTAGGGTCATGGACTATAGGCTCGTTATCCTTTGCTTTACAGCTAGTCTCTACTTAAGAGTGAGTACATGCCATGTTCATCTTTCTGGGTCTGGGTTACCTCACTCAGGATGGTCTTTTTCTAGGCCAACTCTGCCCTCTTGTAAGGGCAATCATCCATTGTCTGAAGTCATTTTTACCTCAGGCCAAATATCCTTGGTTTCTTTTTGGATTTGTTTCTGGTCCGAGTTCATTGAAAAAACAGACTTGGGTATTAAACACTTCAGTCCAGGCTCTGAGGGCTCTATGACAGAGAGCAGCCAGCTTCCCTTTGCCCATCTTTCCATTCTGGCAGCTAGAGGCCATGTGACTGTGTGCATGTGTGTGGTGTGTGTATGTGTGTGTGCACGCTCATTCGTTGTTCATGCATTCAGCTGGCATTTTGCATGTCTCATCTAACTAGACATGGTGCTGCCTATCTTTAGTTCTAGTGTTTGGCAGGCCAAGGCAGTTTGAGGCCTTCCTAGGCTACACTCTTGAGTTCCAGGCTAGACCTGCTTTATCATGTAAGCTCATCTTTTCCTTCCCCCACAAAAAAAAAAAAAAGCGTGAAAGAGAGCCTTAGCCTTTTTTCTAAGGCCTTTCACAGGAAGAGACAGATTTGCTTTTCAAAAAGGATGACTAGTAGGTGGAAAAACATAAAAGCAATTTTGTGCTCTAAAAAAATAATAAAGATGTTTTTATTAGAGGAATTTCTGTTGGTTCACAATTCCAACATGTGGGTACAGTTCTTTTTCAAAATTATTTAACTTTCCTGGTTTTGTTTGTTTGTTATGAGATTTGCCTCCTAAAAATGTAGCCTCTAGCTTTTTCTCTGGAAAACTAGCAATCTTTCTGTTTGTTACTAGAAACGAGGACAAATCTTTATTTCCTTGATAGCAAATGCCTAAAATTTGGTCTTCCCTTTTATTCTCTATGGAAGCTGACAACTGCAGTTTCGGACTGAAATGTCCCCGTCGGGAAAGGAAAGGAGAAAGGAGATGCGAGTCTGAAGCGGAGTATAATGAGTTCATCCACTCCTGAAGGAGCTGTATTCACCCTGCCTTCTTTTCTCTCATCTGTGGCAAAGCTGCCACCTTTTGCCTTTTCGGAGACCACACTGAGAGCTAGGTTGAGGTTGAGGAGATGGCTTAGAGAACACTTGCTATGCAAGCAGGAGAACATGGGTTCAACTCTCATGTAAAAAGCTGGCCGTGCCTGTCAGCCTCGCTCCATGGGGGGACTGAGACATGAGGGGGTCACTGGGGCTCACTGGCTGTCAGTCTAGCTCCAGCTTCCCCGAGACCCTGTCTTAACGGATGAAGGTGGAGAGGATAAACCATAACAACTGATTCCCATCTGGCCTTCATGCACGGCTGCACACACCTACATACTAATGTACATACACCCTACACACACTTACACATAATTTAAAAGGCTTAGCAGAAAGCTAGCAGATGCAGACGAGTGTGTGCTGGGCATAACCTATCTATTAGCAATGGCCTCTCTTGTTCCCTTTGTTTTGTATGTGTCACAATCATGCAATGGGATAATCTCTGACTATATTACATTATGTGCTCAAAACCATTTTTTCTTAAGTTGGTATTTTGCCTACATACACCAGAGAGAGGAGGCTGATAGAAAAGTCAGACAGAGAGCAGAAAGCATGCTTTTTAAGTAATTTGCCCTAATAAACCAGAAAAAAAAATTATTGGATCAACTGGACCAGGGAGGCCAAGCTAATAATACTGACCATCTGCTTCTATTTGAATCTCTGTGTGAGCATGTGTTAATGTTGTTTGCTGTGCTACTACTGTCCCCGGCCTTCTGGGAAGATTGAGCAGAGATCGCAGATGAGGAGAGAAGTCTTTGTATAGCACTGCTGGCGGTTCTCTGGCAGGTCAAAACAGAAAATGGCGCAAGACCAAGAAGACAGAGCCAAGAGAAACACGGAGTGGATGGGTTAGCAGTGCATGGCTCCTGCTGTCTTTATGAAAGGATCATTTGTATTTATTTATTCTCCAATTAATGTGACCACAGGATAGCATGAGATAAGGAACCAATCTGAAAATACTATTTCTGTAGAGCAGCAGATGTCCAGTTGACTCCTGGCAGGTTAAAGAAAGAAGAGTCTCCTGGTCTTAACTCATTTCCTTTCCTCTCTGTAGATTGTGAAATCGAAAAGGTTGACCTCGTTTTCCTCATGGATGGGTCAAACAGCATCCATCCAAATGACTTCCAGAAGATGAAGGAGTTTCTGGCATCAGTTGTTCAAGACTTTGATGTCAGCCTCAACCGAGTGCGCATAGGAGTGGCCCAGTTCAGCGACAGCTACAGATCGGAGTTTCTGCTGGGGGCATTCACAGGGGAGAAGGAGATCTCCTCCCAGATTGAGAGCATTCAGCAGATCTTTGGATACACCCATATCGGAGACGCACTCAGGAAGGTGAGGCACTACTTCCGGCCAGACACAGGCAGCAGGATCAATGCAGGGACCCCTCAGGTGCTGCTGGTCCTCACAGATGGCCGGTCCCAAGACGAGGTGGCTCAGGCCGCTGAGGAGCTGAGACACAAAGGTGTGGACATCTACTCAGTGGGCATTGGGGACGTGGATGACCAACAGCTGATCCAGATCACAGGGACAGCAGAGAAGAAACTGACGGTCCATAACTTCGACGAGCTGAGAAAGGTGAAGAAGAGGATCGTTCGCAACATCTGTACCTCAGGCGGTGAGAGCAGTAAGTATTGAGTTCTTCATTTTGATTCCCCCCCCCCCCCGCCATCTTTGTTGACATTTTCCTCCAACTGTTTACCTCCCCTGGGCCTGCTGGGAAAATTTAGATTTGGGCCTCTGGATTTCAATTTGAACTTTTTCACAGCTATGAAGTATGCGTATTTTGTGAGCCGTGGAATGAGAAGCAGAGTGTTAGAGACCCTGAGTCTTCTATTCACAGTGTCTCCCAGAGGAAACATGACTCTTCTGTGAACAGAGATGCCTGGCTTCGGAAGGTGTGAGGAAGAGGCCATTGTTCACATTGTTCTGCTTTCAGAGGTTGCAGAATGTGTCACAGAGAAAATGAACTGCCTGATGGATTTTCGTTGCCTGGCAATAGGCCCACAGTGCCAGCAAAGCTCCCATGTATAGAACATCTCTAGGTCTATACCTTTAACTAGAAAAATTTACCACAGAGGTCAATAAATATCTTCTTTGGAATAGTTACATTTGGGGGCTGGAGAGTTGAGTCAGAAGAGTGCTTCTATGCAATAATCATGAGTACTTGAATTTGATCCCCAAGACCCATATAAGACACCCAGATGTGGCGATATATTTCTGTAATCCCAGTCCTGGAGAGACGGTGACAGGGGGATCCCTGGGACTTGCTGGGAAGTCAACCTAACCTAGTAAATTAGTTCCAGGCATTGTGAGACTCTGTGTCAAAAATAAGTCTGTGGTACCCAAGGGGTTGACAAATGAGGTAGACATGTACATACACACTCAGGCATACATACAAGCACATGCATACACGCCCACACACATGCGCGCGCGCACACACACACACAGAACATTATGACATTTTTATGGTAGGTTGAGTGTCTTGAAAGAATCGCTCTTCTTTTTCTTATGAATGACACCCTATGGATTGGCGATTCCTCCATCCCAGTACCCCTGGTGAACATTAACCACAGACTTCAATCAAGGACAGAAAAGCTACAGGCTCATTTAGAGACAGACACGACTTCAGGTCCCTGCTCCATGCCATCTTTTCTTGGACAAGTTGCTTCATTTTTTAAATGAGCTGAATGTTTTCCTTTGTGGAATGTGACTGAGCAACACCAGGCTCATCTCCGTGCGGCTTATGTGAGAAAATGCATATTCACACCTGCCTCTCAACAAGCCTGCCACCTACCATGGAATCATCAAGTTCCTCTGTATCAGCCAGGGTTCCCTAGAGGAACAGAACTGCTAGGATGAATCTCTCTTTATATAGAAAGGGAATTCATTTGAGTGGTTTACAGACTGGGGTCCAGCTAATCCAACAATGACTGTCTACTGGCAAATCCAAGAATCCAGCAGTTGTTCAGTCCACAGGCTGGGTGTCTCAGCTGGTCTCCAGGAGATGGCTTGGCTCCCAAAGAAAAAAGGCTCTAATGCCAGTGGAGGAATGGACTTGCTAGCAAGGGTAAGAACAAGGAGGCTAAGAAAGAGGGCTCCCTTCTTCCCTGTCCCAAAAAGAGGCTGGACCAGAGAAGTTTGGCCCAGATTAAAGGTGGTTCTTTCCATCTCAAAAGACTTGGACTAAAAGTAGATCTACCCACTTCAAATTATTTAATTAAGAAAAAATCCTCACAGGTGTGTCTAGCAGCTTGGGTTTTAGTGAATTCCAGATGTAGTCACGTGGACAGCCAAGAATGGCCAAAACACCCTCCATTTTTGCCTACCACTAACCCATTAAATGCATTCATAAGGGCTGGACATTCCCTTTAGTCACCTTATTAAAAGACTGAGTCTCCTCTTAGTGATTAATATGCCTGCCCCACTGTAACTATAGAAACTTTAAGTTCCAGTCAAGGTTTTACTTTTCCAGCATGCTACAGGCTGCTCACCTGACACAAAAGACCAGGCCACACGTGGGCGACATTTCTCCCCTTGTTCCTTTACTCACCTTCCATACCACCCCTTCTGTTAGGCTTTGCCCTGCTACTTCTGCCAGTGTTGGTCTCTGGCCATTCTAGAATGGACTGGAGAGGAGAGAAGAGTGGGAGAAACAGAATCATTTCGCTCAGAGGCACTTGGCAGGTGGCAGCCACTGGTTTTCTGGTAGCCCACACCTGAAGCTGGGTCCTGGGGTAGGAGCATCCTTGAAGTTCTTCCTTCCTCCTATCGCCTGTATCCTTACTAAAGCCAAACACGGTTTAGGGAAATGTCTCAAATAGTGTTCCTTTGAGAAGATGTTGTGGAATAATCTTTTTGTACACTGTGAAGATTTGTCATTCGGACTAGGTTAATAAAAAAACTGAATGGCTAATAGCTAGACAGGATTTTTGAAGCAGGGAGGATTCTGGGAAGAAAAAGGTAGAGTTAGCAGCATATGCAGAGGAAACAGACATGCAGGAAAAGAGTCATGCAGCAACACATAAATGAATAGAAATGGGTTAACTTAAGTTATAAGAGCTAGTTAGAAACAAGCCTAAGTGTAGGCAGAGACTGCTCATTCGTTTCCCAGTGGCCCACACCGAATAATAACATAGAAACTATACTAATTACAATACTGTTTGGCCAATAGCTTAGGCATGCTTCTAACTCTTATATTTTAAATTAACCCATTTCTATTATTCTGTATATCGCCATGAGGCTATGGCCTACCAGAAAAGTTCTGGCTGGTGACTGGTATCCTCCTTTGGCAGCTACATGGCATCTCGCTGACTCTTCCTACTCTCTAAAGATCTCTGTTCAGATTTCCTGTCTGGCTTTACTCTACTAAGCCATTGGCCGAAGCAGCTTCTATTACACGAGGAAGTAGCCCTTTGTTTGTCCTTGCCTCCCGGCTAGCTTACCCCCGAAATAACCACACAGAAACTATATTCATTAAAACACTGCTTGGCCATTAGCTCTAACTTCTTATTGGCTAACTCTTGCATCTTAATTTAACTCATTTCCATTAATCTGTGTATCGCCATGTGACTGTGGCTTACCAGCAAGATTCTAACCAGTGTCTGTCTCAGGCAG
Organism: Alexandromys fortis; assembly: GCF_014885135.2. Lineage (NCBI taxonomy): Eukaryota > Metazoa > Chordata > Mammalia > Rodentia > Cricetidae > Alexandromys > Alexandromys fortis. The sequence goes on along the minus strand of NW_026067915.1, from coordinate 6,601,483 downwards.
GAGATCCATGGCGTCTCTCACTCTGCCCTCCTTCCCAGCATTCAGTTCTGTCTTCTCTGCCTACCTAAGTTCTGCCCTATCAGGCCCAAAGCAGTTTCTTTATTCATTAATCAATGAAAGCAAGACATGAACAGAAGAACCCCCTACACCAAGCTTCTTTAATAACCATTGGAAATAAAGCATATTCATCTCATACAGAAGGGATTCCCACATCATCTAAGCTATTGGCTGAGCTTTTATAATTAGTAAGTCTCCATTTGGTCATTTGGGAGCTGGCAGGTAGGACAGAAAAATTTGCATGCATACAAGAAGAGATAGATATGTCTGGATTCAAGATTGTCCATATCCCTTCCTTAGCCCCTGAACATCTGGAGATGATTCTGGCTCTTTTTTTTTTTTTTTTTTTTTTTTTTTTCTGAGCTCTCCCTGCCCAGAGTGGAGGGTCTGGGGATCCTGAAACTACCAGTTCCTGAGGCCACAGCAGCAAGTCCAGAATGCTCAGTCCTGGAAATGACTGCTCCTTTTTTGCAGGAACCCTTGGGCTTGCTCTTTGAATTTCTAGGCTTAAGTTAACTTGAAACTATTTTTTTGAGCCCCTTTCTCTTGAATTAAAAAAGAAATTGCTTCTCTTTGTGTGTGGGAGAAAGCTCAGAGTACATCAACAATTCTCTCCAAAAGTATTTTCCCAAGCTCCAGCCTCACACCTTTTACAAGAACCCAATGGGTAGGTCAAAAGTTGAAGGTCATGAAGTTGGTCAGGGGCCGCTGTCTTCCTGCATTTTGCTTTAGACACTGACTTTGGAATGTGTCTGGTTATTCCAGCCAAGTCTTCTCCATTAATTTTCTATTTCACAAGAGATGCTCATTTTAAATTATTAGGTAGAAAATTATCTTCGAACACTCTAGTTTTTACTTGAGTGCATGAGAAAGTTTAAAAATGGGAATCTTAACTCCAAGTAGTGAGTTATTTTTAAAAGAAGCAGTTGCTATGCCAACGAGATGGCTCTGCCAGGAGAGGCACTTGCCCCCAAACTGGCAACCCGAGCTCCATTCTGGAATCCACATGGCTCAAGGAGGGAAATGAGCCCTGCAAGTTGCCCTCTGACCTCACCCCCAAGCAGGGCCCCCATAAACAAATATCTTTAAAGCCTTTTTTTTAAAGTAAGGAAACAAGCATGGATATGAAAAGACAAAGTGCTCTTAAGATAAACTTGAAGTTATTAGCCCAGCAAACAAGAATGCAGGGCTTTGAAGCCATCCCATGAGCTGAGGGCTGATGAGGCTAGCATGGGCCCTGATAAGGCTTCAAAGGCATAAGCAAGGATGTTATGGGATGCCTGCTCTGAAGTTATAAAATCCTCCAACCACAGAGGTCAGTCAGTAGTTTGGTGTGTTTTAAAGTTACCCAGGCTTCAATCTGGACATTTGCTTGGCTTGTTTGGGGGTTTCAGTTTGGTGCTGGGTGCAGGGGATTGGCTTCATCCATGCTAGGCAAGTACCACTGAGCTACACTCCAGTCTCATGGATCCTCTCCTCCATAAAACATGCTGAACGTTGGAACACAATTACTATTTGAGTCTTATTTTCCCCTTCATAAATCCTGGGCATGCTTAAGAGTCTCACGGTGCACAATGATTCAAAATGGAAAACAAGGAGCAGCTGGTGGAAATGCCCCACACAAGTAAAGTCTTTCCTCTTTCACCCAACAACTGAGCCCATTTTCTTTAGGACCACTGGTGCCTAATCTTATTAATGTACCTCAGCCTGCAACAGTGTCTTGACACCCCCCCCCCCCGCCGATTTATTTATTGTGTGCACTTGAGGGTGGGGCACGTGTGCCACAGGCATGTGGAGGTCAGAGGACAACTTGGCAGGAGTCAGTTCTCTCCTTCGGCTATGTGGGTTGTGGGAATTGAACTTGGATCATCAGGCTTGGCAGAAGTACCTTTCCCACCTCCTCACTGGCCCCAAAACAGGATTTTTTTTCATACTAAGAATATGCTACCATCAGCTCTAAATAAAGACCTTGACAAATAAAAGAATCCAGATAATTAGAATCAGCTTTGGGGCCTGGCATGGCAGACAGGAGTATGACTATCCCATCAAATCTGCTCTTTTGTATTCTTAGTTGAAACATATAATCTCTTGGTTTTTGTGGTTAAGAAAATTGACCCTAGTTTAATTTTCATGACCTTTGAAAATCAACCTTATCCTGCCTAGTTTACTTCTCAAACTATCTCTGCCTCCCGTGAGTTTAGGTCGCCACTGGCAGATTCCCTTTGAAGCAAGCCTCCTCATGGAAGACTCCAGTTCCCCAAATTTCTCAGGCACAGATCTTTCTGGGCCAATCCATGAAAATTTCCTTGCCAGCTTCTCCTCATTCCCCATTGCACTTAGTCATGTGGCTGCTTGGCCTGGACTTGTTCAGCGAGTCCTGTTCCATTGATTATGATATTATGGAATCATTTGCCAATTTTGATTAAACATGAGGGACTTAGACTGTGTTTTTGGCATACTAGATGTCAGACACACACACACAATCTGAAAACTGCTGATTTAAGCAATGTATATAAACATTTTTTTTAGCTTTTTAATTTGTTTTTAACACCAAGCTCCATGTGTCGAGAAGGCAGGAAAAGGTTGGAGCGAGTTAAGCAGCTCAGACATTCTTGAAAGAAAAGCACGCGTGCCATTAGAATTTTATCTTTCTCAAACTATCCGCCTTTAGGGAGCTCAGCTTAAAATATCAAGCCCATCCAAATGTCTTCAATGCTAAAACTTCCCTGGAGTTAATGAGATAACAACAAAGACCTTTAAATGCAGTACCGCTCCAAGGCTCTAGAATCCCAAATGGCAGAGTCCTGGCTCCCCAGAGGGCTGACTCCTAAAGGCATGGACAGGTTGAATAACTGAATTGCCAGGTCTCTTCACCTGGAGGACTTAAGATCTCAACAGTTTTTCCTTCCTTCCTCCTTCCCTCCCTTTTATATTGATTTCTTCTCTGGGTGGATGTTAAAGATGATCAAAATTGACTCGATGCTTCTAGAAAGATAAATGAGCCAAACTTTCCTGTGTGCTTTTTTTTTTTTTGCTTCTGAATGACTTTCTCTGTTCAAATGTTTTTACTTTTCTCTCCCTCCTATTATAATTTAATATTTGTCAATGACCTCAGTTGTTAAGTAGTGCTATCGGAATGTGTTTTAGATTACTGCCATTTCCACAAGATGCCTTAGAGTTACTTAAGAGATTGAATACATCACAATGTGTTTTTAATGGCTAGAATAGAATCATTTAGCATTTTGGTTGTCGAAGAATCATCCAGATTCAATTCCAACTGAAAAAAAAAAGTAGTCTTATTATTCTACAAGTCGTTGAAGAATGAGTTTGTGGTTTTTCCCCGCTCCATGCTTTTCCTTGTTTTCCTGCTTTCTACCTAGAATAGAAATTGGACTTCTTAGCCCCTAGGATCAGACGTGTGTCAGAATCACATTAGTGTGGTGGTAATCCTAACAAGAGACTCTTCCCCTTGCATCCTAGATTGTTTTGTGGATGTGGTGGTTGGATTTGATATCTCAAGTCAGCAGAGGGGGCAGACTTTGCTCGAAGGTCAGCCTTGGATGGAGGCCTACCTCCAAGACATCTTACGTGCCATCAGCTCCCTCAACGGGGTGAGCTGCGAGGTAGGCACTGAGACTCAGGTGAGCATCGCTTTTCAAGTGACAAATGCTGTGGAAAGATACCCCTCCAAGTTTGAGATCTACAGCGACAACATACTGAGCAGCCTGCAAGGTGTGACAGTGAACGGGCCATCCCGCCTCAACACAAACCTGCTGAGCTCTCTGTGGGACACTTTTCAGAATAAGTCGGCTGCCCGAGGGAAGGTAAGATGGAGTTAGTTTGCATGTTGATCTGCGGTTTTTCAGTAAACATTTTGCTAATTTTTCCCTTACTTTTCTAAAACCTACCCTAGGTGGTCCTTCTGTTTTCAGACGGCATGGATGATGATACTGAAAAACTGGAACAGAAATCTGATGAACTCAGAAAGGAAGGTACTGAACTGGGGGAGGGGTAGGAAAAGGGTGAACTATTTTTTTTTTACTTATTTTAGATAGGCTTTTATTTTGTAGCCCAGGCTAGCCTGGAGCATCTCATGTAACCCAAGTCGGTCTCAAACTCAGGGCAGTCCTCTTCTTAATCACTTGAGTGTTGGGATGACAGGTACGAGCCACTATGCCCGGCTGCTTATTCACTTTGTCATTTCAGAACTCAACTCCATTGTTTCCAGGTATGTTACTGACCCTGAATTTGGCAATCATGTCCCCTCGGAGCACTTGGATCTCTCATGCCTCTCATGGTCCATGTGTATAAAACAGCACACTGACCAGGGCTCTGCGCTTCACCTTCTTACTGTGTGTGTTCTTCGAGCCTTTCCTGGAGGCAGCTCCTTCCCATCTCCCCGCATGTTGTCAACATTGCTACTTCTGTCGCATGGCAGTGAACAGGAACAAGTGGCCAAGGAGGACGACTGCTGGATGGCTTCCTCCTGACACTAACCATTTCCAGACTTGCAAGCATTTTTTTGGACGAGTTTCCTTGTGTGCTGGGGTTTTGTAATTCTTTCCTTCGGACTGCAGAAGGACCAGCCATGATGGTCATGCAGCCTTAAAGCACTGGAGCCAAGCATTTAGCTTTTAGCACCAACAGCCCTCCTGACTTCTCCATTCAAGATATGGGGCAGTAGAGGCAAAAAGTAACCACATGTTCTGAATCAGGACCAGTTTCCCATAGGTGGGCCCTGCTCTCACACCCACATATTCTTTGTTGTCAGGATCACCCACCTGCCAATCACTCAGAGCTGTGTAGTCTCTGAAGAACTGCCATTGGCCCATGGGAGTTCCATCACCCAGAAAGCCACTTCCCTCTTTCTTGGGCAGTATAAGTAGGGGGCCTTGGTGTGTGTCAAGTGACATGGAGGCTGTGATCTATGCTCCAGAACTCTCTGAGGTCAAGTCAAAGCTGGGGAAATTACTTGGGTACTGCCCTGTACTTCACATCCTTTCTTCTGGGGACTTTTTAACATATTGTATGTATCCAAACCGTACACCAGGGTCTGCTTCCAGGGAGCCTGGTCTAGTACAGGGCCTGCCTATTGGGTTCACTAATGTGGGTTGGCCAGAAACTGTCTTTCCTGCTAAGTTCTCTCAACTTAAATTTCAGAGTTCTCTGGATTTACAGCTATGCAGTAAAGGTTTTTTATTTTACCCTTTATTTATATTTATAAAGCTTCCTTCTCTTTATTCTATCCAATCTTGGTCTTTGTTTGATTTTAATTAGGATTAAGGATAAGACTTTGGGTCACCTAGTTTGAGAGGACAGTTTTGTTGTAGATGAAGAGAGACAAGTTAAGTTATAAGAGCCAGCTAGAAATGAGCATAGATAAAGCCAGACATTCATAACTAACAATGAGTTCCATCTGGGCAGTGGTGGCATACGCCTTTAATCCCAGCACTCGGGAGGCAGAAGCAGGTGGATCTCTGTGAGTTCGAGGCCAGCCTGGTCTACAAGAGCTAGTCCCAGGACAGGAACCAAAAGCTAAGGAGAAACCCTGTCTCGAAAAAAAAAAAAAAGAGTCCCCATGTCATGATTTGGGAGCTGATTGGTGGCTCCCCAAAAAGCCTGTTACATGAATCAACTTCAGAAGATATATATTCAGAAATATTTAGACTCTTTGATAAAGGAACAAAGGAACGGTGATGGTAGCATCCTCTTAAGAACATCATAAGGCTCCCAAAATGGACAAGGAAGACCCTTGTCCCTGGCTTCCCAGATACTTCCACTGATGATACGCTGACCTAGGAGGCCACTTTAGTTCAAGATCACATATCATACAGACTAGGCAGGCCTCGTGCAACAGGAAGAGAGGAGAAAGTAATGACACTGGGCGTGGCTCTGTAATTTATGCATGTAGACTGGGTTTGAGTTAGTTCCTTACGATTTAAAAGTCAAATGCCCTAGAATTTCCTCAGGGGTTCTTTATTCTCACAACGTTTGGAGCTTTTTCTTTCTTGGCTCGTAGAAGACGTTGTTGTTCGGGAGGCTGTGGGACTCATTATTGAATGTGTCTGAAGGGAGGAGAACTGAACGCTCCAGTCCTGAGAATGCTCATAAATAATAGTTCTGTGCGTATTTCCGACATGTCACTATCCCATGGATCTTGTAATGCTCACATTTTGCATTTCCTGAACGTGTAAGAAAAAGCAGATGGGGAAAGACTTTCCTTTTCTGACTAGATCCAGAAGCATGCCCTCCCCCTTCACTAATGCCCAGTGAGCTGCACAGCATCGCTGTCCCGGTCCGCCCCCACAGACTCCCCCTTGTGCTTAGTCTAGAAGGGTGACCCGTTGCTCTAGTTTGTCTGGGACAGGTCAAAAATTTACAAGGCTGACACCAGAAAAGCCCCAGGCAAACCGGAGCAAGCTGGACATCCGACTTGTGATCCTTTCTCCTTGTTACTAACCGCTCTAGCTGCCTCTCCTCAAATCCGAGCCACCCCCACAGGCCCTGGGAGGGCTCCCCTCATCCTCTTCATTCAAACCACAGAATATGGACTTCTCTAAGAAGGGCCCTTGACGCAATGAGGCCCTTGACTATTTCTCTATCTACTCTGGGGTTTCGGTCTCCACATCGCATCCAGATAGAGCCTCACACATCCATCAGCGAACGAGGAAGTGGAGTTACCCTCCACTTTGTGATTCTGTCTTCAGCACATTTGGGGTAAAATGTCCTTGAGTGGAAGGCTTAGGAATTAGGCCGCATGGAAATCTGAAGTGTGTAGTAAGTCAAGGATTTAACTTTTTTCTTGTCTGTGAAATATGGTTACACTCACATCTGAACAGCTACAGGGCATGAATGGGATAATGCATGTGGATCATGTAATTGTCTTCCTGGTACACGGCAGCTATTAAAGAACACGAACGTAACCATCAGCCAAAATGACTGCCAGAGTTACTTAATTCTCAGTTTTCAAAACCGGCCAATGGCAACCCTATCCTCAACCCTAGAATTCTGTTTGAAATATTCTGATCTATAAAATTCTAAGGCTTATGAGACCCTGCCTCAGTGATTGTCATTTGCTCCCACCTAAAGTTATAGTGAGAGCGTCAGTTCCTTATGAGGTCATTGGAAGCATCCATTTTATTATCTGTGTGTGTGCGTGTGTGTGCGTTAGTTTGTGTGTATCACACGTGTGCAGGGCTCTTCAGAGACCAGAAGAGGAGCCGGATTGATATGTGGTTTCGAGGCACCATGTGGGTTCCTGGAACCGAACCCAGATCCTCTGCAAGGGCAGCCAGTGATCTTAACTGCTGAGTCGTCTCTCCTGCCCATAAACACCCATTGTGTATGTGTGTGTGTGTGTGTGTGTGTGTGTGTGTTGCTTTTTTTTAACAGAACTAAGGCTTGAACCTGGCCCATCACACATACTAAGCAAGTTCTCTGCCTGAAGGTTTTGTTTAAATATGGATTCGAGATCAGTAGATATGGATTAAGACCTAAGATCCTATATTTCTCTTTGGAATTGGTCGTTTTCCTGTGCAATCTGTATTTTATTGAAAGATACTAGCCATTATGGGTATATAGCTCAGGAAAGACTGTATTTCTGAGATGCTCCTAGACGATTCTGACATTGTGGCCTAAAGGATCTTGCACATAGGATAAAAACCGTAGGGCATTCACTTCCTGGATGCACGAGTCCCTCTGTACTGAGCAAGCGGCTCCCTTCAGTAACGTTGTGGTGAAATCCTGTACACCTGCCCCTTCATCTCCAGTTTGTCTCTCAACGGTTGTGCTATGATTTGCTGGCATTGTGTCGTGGGGTTGACGGGTGTGGACAACAGAAAGCAGCAGTTTGCCAAGGCTAGTCATTTAAATACGCTGAGTGATTTAAATGACCCCAGCCCACTTCACCTGGAGAATATGTTGAACAGGCCTGAATGCCCTCATAACCATTGCTGTGGACGGAGCTGCCGATACCAGTGACCTGGCTGACCTTCTCTACATTGAATTTGGGAAAGGATTTGAGTACAGAACCCAGTTCACAATCGGTATGAGGAACCTTGGGAGCCAGCTGTCAAAGCAACTAGTAAGTTAACAGAGCAAAAGCTGGAGGGTTTGAGCAAATGTCCCACTTCTGGGCTGTAGTCTTACCCCTAATAGTTTAAGACTTCGGTTGTCTCATATGTCAGTTTAATATTGATGGATAAGGGTGTGAACTAATACTGACCTTTTAAGTAAAGACGCGGTGGGCCTTTATGAATTCAGCCTAAATGAGAGCATGTTTGAAGTGTTCTATAATAGCGTAGCTCAAAGCATGTTCAGCACATGCACTTGGAACAAAGGAGGTAGCAAGAGGAAGAGCAAAGAGAAGAATAAGGAAATACTTAACCAGCACTGGCCGTACTGGCTGGATCACAACCTACGCGTGCTAGGACACTAAGATGAGCTTGAGTTTTGAACAGGCCCGGGCTGTTCCCTCCACCAGCAGCTTCTCAGGTTCCGTGCAGCTCTGAGCGTCACAGTGATGAGTTACAAGCAGACCCTGGGGCCGTTCCTTCCACCAGCAGCTCCTCGGGTTCCGTACAGCTCTGAACATCACAGTGTATGGTGACTCTAATGTTCAAGGTGCACTTTCCCTGCAGCCCAGCCTGTGACAGCCCACTGCATGTGGAGTTCAAGCAGAGCAAGAGCAGCCTGTGCTGAGTGTGGGGGAAGGGTGAGGGGTTCTGGGCCTCCCTGGTGGACTTTTTCTGGGTGAGCAATTTCCTTAGGTTGTCTCCACACTGCCAGACCCTTGTGCTCTGCTCAGTTTTTACAACCTCATACCCAGATACGATGCATCCTCGCCACGTTATTTCAGAAATATACAAAGAATCAAGCCTGAGTGTGAGCATTACCAAGTCTGTAGCACATTGCTGATTTCGCTTTAGTGAGTGGTTAATGGTTTAGAATTAATTTGTTTATAATTTATGGAATCCTTACTAAGTATATCAGAAAACTTTCCAAAGAAGGGCTGTTTTTCCCCCCATGAAAATGAAGTATAGCATTTACTGCAAACTGAATTTTCCTAAATGAATCTGATGGGCCAATTGTAAAACAAATAAATAAATAAATGATGTGGTAGGTATTCAGGAGATGTCGAAGCAAGTCCAGGGTGAAGTTCCCTCACGTTTTAAATATACAATAAGTTTGCTTTGGCCGTCACACAAAGGGAACATTCTTGTACTCACATCCTCTGTAGCAAATGCTTCTAAAATGTTGGCAAGCAGATGACATTTCCGAAGTCCCATCAAACTCTCCTGGATGTTTCCAAGGGACTCTGTTTCAAGCAGTGTTTCGAAGTACACTGTTCAACTCTGCTGACAAGCTGAGAGTTTACAAATGGAGCCAGGAGAAAGCAGCATGCATTCATTTTGCTGATCAAAGCATGTGGGCTAGGATAGGCAGAGTATTCAACAACGGGCAAAGCCTAGGGGAAGGTAGCTGGGGCGATGGCTCAGTGGTTAAGAGCACTGGCTGCTCTTCAAGAGGACTCAGGTTCAATTCCCAGCACCCACATGGCAGCTCACAGTTGTCTGTAACTCAAGTTCCAGGGGATCTGACACCCTCACACCAATGCACATAAAAAATTAAATAAATTATTTAAAAAAGTTGGAGTAAAGTGTGTTGACAAGAAGCAACCCCATTGATCATTTCATGTGCAGTGAACTGGCCAAGGCCGAAATGAGACCATCTGCAGAAGTCAAATACTTTTGAGTTGGTCAGGAATTCCTCAGGGAAAAGATGTCAGGACTTGAAGAAAAGGTAGAATCAGCCATCTTAGCCTTGACAAGGCTCTTGCCACCGTGAACCCCACAGTGGGGTACATGTATGGGATTGGGGAATCGATTACACTAAACATAATTATCCTTATGTTCCCCAAGATCAATGTTGCAGAAAGGACCTGCTGCTGTTTGCTCTGCAAGTGCACAGGAGGGGACGGCGCCATGGGGGATCCGGGCTCAGCAGGGAAAAAGGTGACTTTACCTCAGACTTGTGGTTCCCATCATTTGGACTGCAGCAACCCTTTCAGATATGAGTTGGGGTAGACACAGATGTTACCTGCCAGACCGAGCCCCTGGAGGAGGCAGACAATGGTGCTACTCCTTCCCCATGTCAGATTAGGTAGTTGCCATTTTCCTTGATCTTCTAAATTAGAGTTGTTTGGAAGTTCTTTGGGGGTTTTGGGGAGACACAGTCGTCAGGATCCTGGACAGGCCCAGTGTTCAAGCAGCAATAGCCATGCAGAAGAGCCGAGTCATTCTCAGGCCAAGTGACGAAAGGTTCACACCAGTAACTCACTTCCCTTTTTAACCTTGGCAGTGACATCCAAATCAAGTCTGCTGAAAGTCAAACTCAGGTCACTCTGCCATAGCAAAGGGTGTGACAGTATTGACGTCCCCAGATATATATGCTTATGTATCCTTGCATGAACATACTGTTTCAGACATTAGGATGTGTTCAAATATGTACAAACACACGTCTAATGATTTCCTTCTGCTACTTTACATCTGGGTTGGATATCTGGCCACCCTGCATAACAGTATGGCTCCCCTATCACCAGAATCATGTTACTGAAGGAAGCTTTGGATTCATTATTTCTAGAATACTTGGACTTCATAGAAGGAGAACGGCAGAATTTAAAAATGTATCAAAAAGCCAGAATAGAAGGAAATGTGTGTGGTCTGGTTTTCTATGTGTAGCAATAAGTCCTAAAAAGGAGAAAAAAGTTGTTTTGCTTAAAAGGATAATTTTGGTCTGTCAAGAACAAGTATATTTGCCTGGAGAGAAAAGCCAGTTCTGTTGGTATTCCTGGAGACAGCGCGAGACAGTGTGCTGGCACAGGTATGCACATGTGACGTGCACATGTACATACTCATGCATACACATGCACATATTCATATACATGCATGTATTCATGTACTTCGTTTACATCCACAGCTCCCCCATGTATGTATATATATATATATATATACATGCACAGATATGTACACATCCTTTTGAATATCTGGTGGCTTGTATGATAATTCTCTTTTTGTTTGTATAACCACCACTAGCTTGAGGTCGAAGGACAGGGACATTTTCAAGCTCTTGCATTGCACATGAAGTCTGCTCTCAGAGTGGTGGATCTGCTCTGATGTCTCTCCCTGCCCAGTCTGTGGAGTGCTCATGTTTTCTCCTTTCCTTTTTTCCAGGGACCCCCCGGTTTTAAAGGCAGTGATGGCTACCTGGGAGAAGAGGGCATTGCTGTAAGTCACGACCTTTTACAGCTTACGTATTCCTATAAACCTAAAAAGGGAAACAAAGACCAGTCTGAGGGTTCAGATGCAGCGTCTCGGTCTTTCCCGAGTCTCCTTTTGCTTGGGTGACAAGACTCCTTGTCGGTTATGACCATACCTCCTTGCTTTGACTTACCCACCTACACTGCACAGTGAATTGGGTGTGAAAGGTAACGTCTTCACCATAGGCACCACATCCCTGCCATATGCCCAAGCCATTTTGTAAGAGTTAAACCAATTCACCGCATCATTTATCAGGAGCCCTTCTCCCCTCGCTTCTCTCTCTCCGTTCCTTCCTTCTCTTTTCTTCCTTCCTTCTCCCCCTCTCTTTTCTTTCCATGTATCCAATCATGCATTCATCTGACAATACATATTGAAGTGTCTTACTATTTACTTCACTGTTTGCAAAAGACATTGATACACAAATTCCTATATATGTGCACCCCATGTGAGCATCCCGGAAATGAGAAAAACCTAGAAAACAAGCACGGATGGTCCTACGTTAGGGACAGTTCACACGGTGAGAAGACAAACAAGGTAACTGTCACACTGCCCTACACATGGCTGCGCAGAGGCAGGGGGAGGCAACGGTATTGAGCAAGACCAGGAATTCAATGGCTTATTAAAGACCACCAAGGGGAGGAAAAGGCTGCAGATGAGGGGTGATAGTTAGGCAGATACTTGAAGGGTGACAGTGAGTTTCCCTGGGTAAAGCATTTGGGAAACTGCATTTCACTGTGAAGGGGAAGAGAGAACCGTGAGTTCAAGGACAACATGGAGTCCAAGGACTGAGAGTTGGCAGACTGGCACCTGGTCAGCATGGCTGGAACCCAGGACACGGCAGAAGTCCCCTGGAGAAGACGGGCTTGTGTCCAGATGATGGACACTGATGGTAAACACACGAGTGCAAATGATGGGGCTGGTCTGCTCAGGCAGCATCATCGGTGATGCTCAGACCGAAGTCATAGGTCAAAGTCTTAAAGTCACAGGGACCGGGCAAAGAGACCTGGAATCTTGGCTGAGGGCAGAATGAACACACATGTGAAGGAGGTTAAAAGGGAACAATGTGGTGGCCACCTGGGGAGAGGGAAGCTCCACCCAGGCAATAAGCAGGTGGCATCCAAAACAAAGGGCTGTCATCATTGTAGTTCTGATTTACTTCCATTCTTGAGTCCTGGCTGGAGTCCTGGAATGTAAGTCATGAAGAGCCAGATGTTTTCTTAAAAATAAAACAAAACAAAACAAAAAAATTTGTCAAGTATCCCAGACAGATCCCAGGTCATTAAAAAGTACACACTCATCTGGATTTGTGCTTTCCCACGTTTCCTCAGGGAGAGAGAGGAGCCTCTGGACCAATGGGAGAACAAGGTACTAAGGGATGCTTTGGCAGCAAGGGGCCTAAGGTGAGGATTCTATAAGATCTCGTGATGTCATCTTGGTGGTTGATTGCATTTTCCATACTCATACTGCTGTCCTTTCTGTTATCAGGGAGCCAGAGGACTCAGTGGAGAAGAGGTACGGTGCCAGGCCCATGGAGTTTCCTTCCTTCCTTCCTCCTTTCCTTTCCTTTCCTTTCCTTTCCTTTCCTTTCCTTTCCTTTCCTTTCCTTTCCTTTCCTTTCCTTTCCTTTCCTTTCCTTTCCTTTCCTTTCCTTTCCTTTCCTTTCCTTTCCTTTCCTT
>NW_026067915.1:6458466-6588422 GCF_014885135.2 Alexandromys fortis | reverse complement strand
CTCTCTCTCTCTCTCTCTCTCTCTCTCTCTCTCTCTCTCTCTCTCTCTTTTCTTCCTACTTTTCTTTCTTTTCTTCCTTTCTTTTGGTACCGACCATTTCATCTAAGTTTTCTTTTTTTAATTTTTGAGATTATAATTCCAATATTTCTATCTTCCCTCTCCTTCCAAACCCTCTCATACCCCTCCTTTTTCCCTTTCAAATTCATGGAAACAGTTAGTTTCCCCACTATCTGTTATTGCATGCATATATGCACATGCATATAAAAGCAACCTGCTTCCTCTATATGTTACTCATACATACGTTTTCAGGCTGGCCATTTGGTGTTGGATAGCCGATCGATTGCTGTGCTCTTCCCTGGGGAAGACTCTTTCTCCTGCTCAGCATCCCTTAGTTGACTGCAGTTCTTTGTGTAGGATTTGGGCCTTTCCCCTCCACCTTGACATTTTTATTGTTGCTGCCCTTGTTTAGTTCATGTTTAGGTAGTCATATTGGTGAGGTTTTAGGAGAGTAGCTTCTGGCACTATGAGGAGACAGTCTCACAGCAAGCTCCCTGATCTCCTAGCTCTTACGATCTTTCTTCATCCTCTCCCACAATGTTCCTGGGCCTTGAGGGCAGTGGTGTTTTGTAGATGTATCCATTAGGACTATGCTCAAAAACTCTGCCTTTTGATTGACTGTGGCTCTCTGTAGTGGCTTCTGTCCGCTGCAGGGAGAAGTTTCATTGATGTGAGGGAAGGGTTAGGACTACACTTATCTGTGGTATAAGGACAAATGTTTAGGTTGTTGTTAGGGAGTATGCTGGTTTGACTAAATGGTTGTAGGCTCCCTTCCAAGATCCATGACTTCACTAGCACTGAGTGGTTGGCTAGGTTTCGAGTACCATGTTTTCGCTCTTGCCGAGCAGTTATTAAGCCCAGTTAGAGAGTGGTTGGTTACTGTCAAGGTGGACGTGACACACTGTACCCTGTGGTTATTGTGCCATGCTGGTCATTATGGTTCATAGGCATTTATAGCTGGGAAGGATGACCAGCTGCCTCCCTTCTTTGGAAGCTTGCATGATGTCTTCTGATACCATGCAACTTGGTCTTCAGGGAGGAGGCATCCAGGTCAGTTCCGGTTCCAGGGGTCTGGGGTCTGGATCTGAAGTGCATGGTGTCTTCAGCAATAGGAACTTACCTGCCACCTCTCTGGGGCAGGTAAATGAACAAGGGTAAGAACAATAGGCTGTATGTTTTGGGAGTTGTTTAGACAGCCCTGGCCAACAATCCAAAGGAGGGCCTCTCGGGTCTGCTATTGTTTTTTTTTTTTTTTTAAGGTGGTCTTTGGCTGTTAGAGGAAGCATTGTCAGCCCAGATAAGAAAAGTTCACTAAACTGTATATATGTATTTATATGCTGAATTTACGTATAGGGTTTTAAGTAGATAATGACTCATTATAGATTTATCAGACATCCTTATTGCTATTTTACCCACTTCCCTCCTTCAGTCCTTCCTCCTGCCCCCTCCCTAAAGAGCCCCCCTTTTCCATTTCCCCCCTCAGGTCACTTGAGTTCTGCTATTCCTCATCACCCTCCTCCCACCTTCTTCCATATCTTCCTCCTCCTCCCTCCCTCCCCTTCCTTCCCCCTCCCTCCCCTTCCCTCCTCCTCCCTGAGGAGCACTTTCCCATGTCCCTAATCAGATGGCTTCTACCCAGCTATTGCCCTCTCTATTGCTCCCCAACCTCCCTATCCTGGCAATGGTTCTGTTTCACATTCCTGGTTTCTGCAGTTACTCCAGGCTGTGTGCTCACATGTGAAGATTTGGATGGAGGAGCTCCGGTGAGAGCAAACACGTAGCATTTGCCTTTCTGGATCTGGGTTACCTCACTCAGTGTGACTTCTTCTAGTCCCATCCATTTACCGGCACAGTTCATGACTTCCTTTTTCGTTACAGACAAATAGTATTCCGTAGTGCATCTGCACCACAGTTTCCTAACTAATCCATTGGCTGAAGGACATTTAGGTTGCTTCCATTGCCTAGCTATTGTGAAAAGAGCAATCACAGAGCTGAACAAGTATCTGTGGAGGATGATGCTGAGTCCTTTGGGCATAGACTAGGGAGTGGTACAGCTGGGTTATATGGCGGGCTTATTTTTAGCTTTATGATAATTTTCCATGTGGATTTTCATAGTAGCTGCACCAGGTTGCAATCCCTCTGGCAGTGGATGAGGGTTCTATTTTCCCTGCATCCCTTCTAGCATTTGTCATCCACCATTTCATTGACATTTGCCTTTCTGACCCAAAGTTGTCTTGATTTATGTTTTGCTTCTGCCTCTCTTTGCAGGCTCTGTTTATTAGGACAGTTTACATCACTGAAAGCCACCTTTGACAGTCCCCAGCATCCCCTCTCGAGGAGGCCGATGCTCAGCACAGAACCCTTGAGGCTGCTTTTGCTTGGCATCTGGCAGATATGCACTATATTCTAACCACATCTGTCTTCGCAGGGAGAAGTCGGGGAGAATGGCATTGCCGGATTGAATGGAGAGCAGGTACCATGGTTGCCATCTACCCCAGGTGCCCTCCTCCTCAGGCTCCCGCAGAGAAAATGAGAATTTGAGCCTTTCCTTCTCCATCTTTTAGGGTGACAGTGGGATTCCTGGAAGAAGAGGAGAAAAGGGTGATGAGGGATCTCAGGTAGGGATTCGAGACTCAGAAACTAGAACCCTGCACTCGAGGCGAAAAGAAGGTTTATAAAGTAAAACTGCCATAGGCATGTCTACTGGCTCTGTCTCCAGGCTTGTTTAGAGACAAGTAATCGTGAAACCTGATCACATATGACAGTAAACATTGATTTCTCATGTGTCTGTTGGGTTTTGCTATTCATGGTTGAACGTGACTAACCTTGACTCAGGTCTATATGGTGAATATGTGATTCTTAGCACATGGGCTATACCATTTTTGTAGAGGGCAACAAGAAACAAACAAGGGCTCCTGTGGTGTCTTGAGGTCTTATGTCTCTTATGGCAACACGCCTTCCCTTTGCCTTGATACCTGTGGAGTGAGACAGCACTCACCACGGGGGAAGGGCCAGGCATGGTGGCATATACCTTTGGTCCCAGCATCCTCAAGAGGCAGAGTCAGGTAGCAGTTTGGGGCCAACTTGGTCTGCATAGTGAGTTCCAAGCCAGCCAAGGCTACATAGTGAGCCCCTGTATAAGCAAAACAGCACAACTGCCACCCCCAAACACACGGACAGAGTATCTTGTCCACTATGATGGGATATTCATTCACAGTTATGTAAGAAAGAACCAGATTCAAGGAGGAAAAAAAGTATTGGGGTCACAGAAGAAACACATTAAGAACATGGGGGAGATATTGACTGGGGTCTGTGGCGTGAGGCAGCTGAAGAGAGTCCACGGTACTCCTTTCCTTCTGGGACACGGGGACAGCCACCCCCAGGCTCTGCTGAGTCTTCATGGTGTGAGCAGTTGATCTGAAAGCCCACTTTTCAGCTGTTGCGAGATATCCCTGGGCAACTGACGTGAACTGCGAGTCTCTGCTGCCTCATTAAAACAAAATATTTTTAAAAATCCTTTGTAGAACAGTGACAAGCAAGGTATTCGAGCACAGAGTTCACGAGTGCAGTAAATAACGGAGGTCAGCACTGAGTTGCTCATTTGATGCCAAATTGCTTATTTTTGGTCCGTTTTCCAGATTAGAAACAACCTCAGTGGAAAAATATTTAATTATCCAAACCAGAGAGGATCTAAGTCCTTTATGCTTATTAAGTTTATTAAAAGCCTCCCATCTTGTTCTTGTTCTGGTCTGTATTAATTCCAGGGAAGTCCAGGCAAGAGAGGGGCTGCTGGTGACCGTGGAGCAAAGGGCCTGCGAGGAGATCCAGTAAGTGTGGGGGCTGTGAGATCTGTATGGGCTGTGAGGGTTGGGTGGGCTGCATGGGCTTCGTATCATAATTAGGGGTCCCTTCCATGAAGGGAAGGTGTTCCATTTTAACGTACCATAGACATACTCCTGAGCTTACAGCCTTGAAGTCCTGAGTGGAGATGTTAAATTATTGCAATGTAGATTCTTTTGCATGTCCTTTGGTTTACACATTATATCAAGTATATAGTTTAGGAATAGAATTTCTGGATGGTCACATGTATTATGGACATGAGCATAATCTTTACAGTTCCCACACATTTATCAAAAATCTTGTAGTGAGCTCCTCTCCCACCACATGAGCAAGGTCAGCGAACCACGTATTGATTAGAAACCCCACAGTTTATAAAAACCTGTTTTAAAAGATGCTGAAGGGTGTGGGCACCTGGGCATTGATGGGACATTTGCCGGATATCCTCTTGGCTATTTGGTGCACTATGTGTCAAAACTGAGTGTGAGGCATGCATTGAAAATAACTATTTATGAAGCAGAAGGGCTGGTAGGAGATGGCTGAGTGGGTAAAGGCTCTTGTCATCAAGTCTGAGGCCCCAAGTTCAGTCCTGGGACACACTGGTAGATGGAGAGAGATGACTGCAGCAAACTGTCCCCTGGCTGCCACACATATGTGATGGCACACAAGTGCCCACACAGTATGCACATTTGCACACAAATAAATAAAAATAATAAAGCTTTTAAAAACAGGAATTTTTCCTTGACATCTCCTGACAATTTCAGATAACTTCAAGGTCTGCCATGTAGCTTTAGGAAACAACAGGGGTGTCATTTCACAAATGGTTAAGCAAGAAACGATGGTGCTAATGCATGGATGTATCAGTCATCTGGATACGATGACGTCATGCTCATTTGAGGTATTGACACACAATTTCCATTGGTTTTTATCAGATGTCCTCTTAATTGTCTGCCACTGACTGTGTGACTATAAATTTTTTTTTAATTTTTGTCCATATTGGCTTTCATAGTTTGATGTGGGATTCCCCTCTGTATGCTATGAATATATTTTATTACCATTGGTTAATAAAGAAGCTGCTTTGGGCCTATGGCAGTGCAGAATAGAGCAAGGAGGAAATTCCAAGCAGAAATAGAGGAGAAAAAAAAGGCAGAGTCAGAGAGACACCATGTAGCTTCCAAAGAAGACAGATGTCCAAAACCTTATCATGAGCTCTTCATGATAAAATATAAAATAATAGGAATGGGTTAATTTAAGATGTAAGTGTTAACTAGAAGTATGCATAAGCTATTGGCCAAACAATATTGTAATTAATATAATTTCTTTGTTATTATTTGGGTCTGGGTGGTCAGGAAATGAATGAGCAGTCTCTGCCTACAATGGTCTAAGTTGATGAGGCTAGGTCTCTTCCTCAAAAAGGCACCAGATCTCATTACAGATAGTTGTGAGCCACCATGTGGTTCCTGGGAATTGAAATCAGGACCTTTGAAAGAGCAAGCAGTGCTCTTAACCACTGAACCATCTCTCCAGCTCACTTTGCAAATCAGGTGGGCTAGATGCCTCAGTGGGTAAAGGCACTTGCTATCCAAAAATGATGACCCAGGTTCAGTCCTTAGAACCGCATGAAGGTGGGAGCAGAGAACTGACTTAAACAGTTGTTCCCTGACCTCCACGCATGCACCCCACATGGTTGTTTTCTCCTTCTAAAGAAACTGAACACCGAAGAGATCTTTAATTCTGAAAGCAGCACTGGATGACTTCAAGACGGCTGGCATCATCTCTCCAGAGCCTCTGGGGCACGCTGTCAGTCGCACTGACCTTAGGCCTCAATGTTTGACAGTCCTCTCTCACCTGCTTCGAAATCTGTAGTACAAATTTCAAACAATTCTCTGGGCTTTTGTGTGTGTGGTTTTAGTGGATAGCTATTTCAGGAAAATTCAGGAAAAGCAATATTGACAGAATAAATGGAAGACAGATATGATCATATTTTTCTCAGGAATACATGCACAAGTAATACAAATTCCTGGTGGAAAAAAAAAAGAATCTAAACAAGATTTTAGAATTTCCCATTTTAATTACATAGCTTTATTTTGTTTGTTTAAGGCTGGCCTTCCTTGAACCAGTACTGAATCCTCTTGCCTCTACCTCCCAAGTAGTATGATTACAGGTGTGTCCTCACCCAGCTTTAACAATAACTTTTTAAAATTTCATATAATACCAGGAGAAATCTGAGCCAAATCATTTCTCTGGTCTACAGAGACTGGTAAGTTCATTGCCTGGCAATGTATCATTACTAAAAGCCCGTGTTTGATCATAAATTTGTATTAAATGGGGCTCTTAGTTCTAGCTGAATAGATTATAGAGAGATTACTTTATGCTCACACTGGCAGAACAACTCACCTGTGCACAGAGGTAGGAGACTCTGTTCTGAACTGCTGGTGTGCAATTCTTTATATGTTATCCTTCAAATTAAGGGCCTCGTGTGCTCAGTGGAATAAAGTTCTAGACTTGAGCAGGGTGTGTTTGCATGCTCATTTATTCCCAGCACTGGGAAAGCAGAGACAGGCAGACTTCAAGGCTATCCTGGTCTACGTAGAGAGTTTCCAGACCAGCCAAGGCTCTGCCAGAGGACTTGTCTCAAGATAAATAAGTGAATAGATAAATCCCGCCGTGATCTTCCTTCTCCTGATCTTCCTCCCCAGAATACCGCTTTCCAGTTGTTTGATTTAGGCATGTCCGTGTTTGGTGACTTAAGAGACACGTATTTCAGCTTGAGGAGGAAATGAAAATGTAGAAAGTGATCCTGGTTTGGTAGGGTAGGGGATTATATAAAACGTGCGAACACATTTTAGTAATAGCAATCATGTCATAAATCCAGAGTCCTCTCTTTCTCCCTATTAGCTTATAAGCTACTTACATCCCGGTCTAAACACTACTTTTTAATAGAGGCTTGCTAAGTGTCTGGAACAGTGCCTCATCCCTGTTGGTGATCGCAAATTACTTATTGATTGATTGGAGGTAATCTCAGGCGCAGTCAGCAGAGCAGCCCTGCAGCTGGCCCTCAGCGGGGCTGCATCATTGCTGTTCCTTCTAGGCTTATTGGAACATCGATTAACTTGACTGGCTCAATGGATGGTCTCAGCACCAAGCGCATACAGTTCGACTGTGGTCCCTGCACCCCAAGTTAGAAAACTATGGTTTTTGCCTGCTAAGGATGGTGTCCCACAATGGTGCTATTTCCAGCAAGTTGCTGCTGGAATGTTGGGATGAATATTGGGTGTTCTGAGACCTTCCCTGGAGAAACACCAACAAACATCTGCCCACCCAGATGACAGATCAAGGAAATGATTGCACCCGAGTCTAGCCTAGTGATCCAGTGAGTTTATTGGAGTTTCTTATGGGAACATGAGAGGGGTTATTTACAGGAGAATGGGTGCCTCGGGAGCAGCTGCATCACTGGAGGGCCAACCCAACAAGAGAGGGAGACTCAACCAAATCCACATCCCTAGGGTTCCTTGGCAGCTCCCCCAGTGTCTCCCTTCCCTGGCAACTGTTATTCCTTATCCAGTGTGGCAGGCGTGTGGTCTTCAGCATGGGTCAGAGTGTGTGTGTGTGTGAATGGGATGAACACATCACAAACAATTTAACTCTCCCAAGAGAAGACGGTAAGCCTACCAGTCCTCAGGTGCAGATTTGACTAGAACTCATGGAAAAGCTAAGAGATGGGCCTGATTCCAGCCCTAGGGTAGGACACAGCTCTGCCTCCTTGCTTCCCTTGGTCATGCCCTCTGTGGTGAGGTCTTGCTTTCTCTCATGTGTCCACCTTGGGTATCCACTCTGGGTCTGCTCATAACAAGCCAAGGAGGCAAATCAAATGCTTGTAAGCCACTTGTCACTTCCGCCCATTTCTGCTCTCTTTGATGAATTTGCAATCCATTAAAATTCTGTTCATTTTTTCTTTATTTTCTCCTTTGTAGGGGATTCCTGGACTTGATAATGACATACAAGGACCCAAGGGCTTGAAAGGAGACCGTGGAAGACAAGTAATTATGTGGGCATTTGGTAGTCAGCTTGCTGCATGAGGTTCTGTAGAGGCTGAGAGACTCAAGGCCTTAGTCGTAGAATAGAGAACACCTGGGGAGGAGTTGGGACTAAGAATATACTTAATACAGAAAAAAATATTGTAGGAAGAAAAAAAACCTTTCATTCCTGCTTATTTCTTGCTGTGATACATTAAAAACATTGTTTATCAACTTCTAAATTTGGGATGACTGGCTGCCCTAAGCCACACCATGAGGCCTTCATGAACACCAACATCTAAGCTCCGGCTTAATAGGAAGGACTAGTCGATTTAATAGAAAGAGTGTTGTTAAAGGGCTAGCAAAGTTGATGGCCTTCCCAGTATCCCGGGGACACACATGCTAGGAAGACACGCCCCCTTAGCCTGTGATGGAAAGAGCTGGCGTGGGTGGCCCCTCCCCCAAGGCAAATCTCTAGGGATTGTACTGCAGTCTCGCAGATCACAATTTAATCCCTTATCTTATTATTTAGGATTTAAAAAGCGATGTGGCTAATGGGTGTCTGGTTCCTCTTAATGAGCAGGCCCCCTTGAGAAGTCCTAGTAGGGAAGGAGCCCGGTGTGGTAGGAAGGAGTTGGTGGTGCTGTCTTTTTTCTCGGGCTTTGTCCATGGTCCACTTTGTACCCAGGGCTCCACTCTATGGAAACCTTGACTTTTTTTCTCCCTTGCAGAATATAGTAAACAGTCTACTTTTGTGTTTTCTTGGCTAACAAATTATTCCAGACTTTTGCGTGGGGTTGGCGTAAGGAACTGTGGGGGATATTGAGGCTTTATTCCTGGGAAGGTGTTATTCTATACAGGATAGGCAAAAAAGCAGCCAAAGGTAGAAATCCCAACTGGGGTCTGGGAAGATGGCTCACTTGGCTAAGTGCTTCATGTGAAAGCAGGAGGATTTGAGTTCAAATCCCCAGCACCCACTTAAAAAGGTAGATGTTGTGGCATATGCCTGTAATCCTAGCACTGAGCAAGAAGATCCTGGGCACTTTGACCAGATGGTACCGCTGAATCTGTGAACTTCAGCTCCAGTTAGAGACCCTGTCTAACAAATAAAGTGGAAGGCAATTGAGAAAGACACTCTGTCAACATCTGGACCTCCACACGCACCCAAATATATGTACGCACTCCGCATAAATGCATCATACACACCCACACATGCACAAAAACCTCAACAAGCAGCGTCTCCCAGCCATATTCATGCCGTGCTAGGTGACTGAGTGGGGTGGTATGAGTTGTGTCTCAACATGAATTACTGTCAATGAGCAGTTGGTGCCTGAAACCATGGCGTCGGAGTTGTACCCCATGACACACACAGAGATGTGACTTAAGACCATTGAAAAATAGTTTCACACTTCAGGGAAAGATGACCCCGTCCCTGGAATGAGTCCTTCTGGTACATGAACAGGTGTTAAATCAGAACCCCACCAGTGATGGGATGTTGCGATCACACATCCTTTTGTTCCTCTGACAGGGTAGAAGAGGCTGGCTAGGCTCTCCTGGGACACCAGGCTCCAGAAGAAGGACGGTAAGAGCTCTTCAAGGAAAGAAACTTCTAGACCTGGGGTCCCATAGCTTGAGTTGTGATGACAGTGGCTGACTGTGGGGAGTCAGTGGGATGGTCACTGGGTCAGGGATGCTATCTCAGGATGGGGCTGGCCTAGTAAAGTCCCTGGAGCTTGGATAAGAAAGTGCTGGCTACAGGGGAAATTGTACACAGGGAAAGATTGCCACACAAAGAAAACCAATGAGTGGCCAATCAGGGAAAGTGGCCAATGTTTGGCCTACTTGATGAGTTAACTGATGTTGCCAGTGTTGTTTCTTGATGTCCAAGCTCCAGTGTCTGCCAAATTTTATGTCTGCTAAGAAAACTGGGAAGAAAGCCCATTCTTCCTTTCTCGGCAGCCATTGATTGACAGCCTGAAGTTCTTCATCTGCTTTGACGGGTCTACTGCTATTGTCAACATGCAGGGCAACAGAATGTTGAGATTTGAGAGGGTGTGACATCCCTGTCATGTCTTGGGGTAAGGGGTGATGGAAGGGTAGGAATTATGTTAAATATAATGTACTCACATGGAATTCTCAGAAATTAAAAAGAATAGAAATAACAAAACAGTTAGCAAAAAAGAGATGAAGAGAGGGATGGGTAACCAAGAGTTAGAGACTAGGTTGTTGGATGGCTTAGGGATTCTGATGCTGAGATAGAACCCCCAAAGCAGCTTGGGGAGGGAGAGGGTGTGTTTCAGCTTACAGCTCTCAGGTCACACTCTGTCACGGAGGCAAGTCAGCGCAGGTGCTCAAGGCAGGATTGAAGCAGAAGTCATGGAGGCATGCTGCTTACTGGCTTGCTCCTCTTGGCTCGCTCAGCCTGCTTTCTTATACAACTGAACATCACCTGTCCAGCGGTAGCACCACCCACAGTGAGCTGGGCCCTCCTACACCAATCACAAATCAAGACAAAACCCCACAGATGTGCCTGCAGGCCAGTCTTAGGGAGGCATTTGCTCAATTAAAATTCCCTCTTCCCAGATTTGTCTAGATTAGTGTCAAGGTGACAAAAGCCAGGCAGCACACTGTGGAACTCTTTGTGTGGGGGGGAGGGATATTAATTTGCTTTTAGTTTATTTTATTGGTTTTGTTTAAATCTGCGCTTTAAAATGCTCTTTGCATGACTGCTTAGAAAAGTGCACAAAGATTCCAAACAGAAAGCCTTTATCCAATAAGAGATTATTTAATGGAATTCGCTTCCACACCTGCATTAGAGTCTAAATTAGACCAATTTTGTCTCATTTTGCAGCATTTTCTTTCTCATTCTTTGTTTAGCTATCCAGCCTCCTTTGAATTCCCTCACCCGACCCCTCGAAATACATAATGTCTTCAAATTGGGCACAAATGGGACACTGGTTGAGTGGATGGCGCTTATGATACATTGTGTTTTCTGGGCAGATGCAGTTGATGAAACCAGCTCTTATCCCCCATCAGGAAAGGATTTTTGCCTCTGGAAGCACACCCATGTTCTTCACAAGGCTAGGAAATGAAAGGACGGAGATTACATTCAAAACATACAGAGTGTGATTGCTAGGAATCCAATTTGCTAATGTTGCTTTCTTTCATGCATATGCAGATGAGGGAGTTCGTCCTCCCTGCTTGGCTTTCTGGAAGGGCATCCTTGAAGGCTTCCATCCCCCTGCAAACTATTTTCATTGCTAAGAATATCACCCAGGAAATCCTGGTGTGAGGGGATGTATATTTACTGTTTTGTGGCCTCCAGAGGCCACACCAAACTGCACAGCTTCTGAGGAGGAGAACCACCACTTTGGAGATAGATGTCTCTGTGACATGCAGGAGTCAAAGCAGGAGTTTTGACAACTGACAAACCAAGGGTGCCTCAACTAGTCCTCTTTTGTGCAACTCAGCAAAATCACAACACACAAACCGTGACCCCGTCTTCAAGCCAGAGACAAGGACTAACACTGCCCAGCTAGTTCTGCACCTGGACTGTAGGGAGGAAAGCCATCCACAGCCACTCAGCTCTGAAGCCAGGTCAGGTTTCTCTCAAGGTGACAGTCACCACCCAGAAAGAGCTGATGAACACAGCTCTGCAGATTTTCATTGTTGATTCTGAGAGGAGCAGGGGTCAGCCCCATACATTCCAGGGAGCAGAGGAGGCAGAAGGAACAAGGAAACCAGAAGCTGAGGCCAGGACGGCTGCAAAGAGCGAGGAGACAGGAAGTCAGTGGAGATTATGATGCAGGCAAACTGCTACCTTTGGGGGCTTCATGTGAGTCTAAGATCTTCCTAAGTGCTTAAAGATAGAGGAAGATGTAAAAGCAGGAATTCCCTTAGCCCCAAAGTCAGTGTCTCCAAGTCCCACTACATCTCTCCAGGGGCTTCAGTCCACAGGGGTCCTAAAGATGGCTAATCTTTGATGTTGATGAATTAGATGGCTAATGAAAGGGGATCACGCCCAAAAGACAAATTAGCCCCTCCCCCATTTGAAGAGGAGTTACTCAAGGGGAAAGTGGAACTCTGGCAAATAGTTCAAGTCTGAAAGAAATGAAACCCACAGTTTTGTTCTGAATAAAAGCTTAAAGAATTGCCAGGAGAGCCAGGGCAGTGGTGGCACACACCTCTAATTCCAGTACTCTCTTGAGTTCAAGGCCAACATGGTCTACAGAACAAGATCCAGGACAGCCAGGGCTCTCAGAAAAACTATGTCTCAGAAAACAAAATACAAAAACAAACAACAACAAAAAAGAATTGCTAGGACAATAGAGCATGAAAGATGTCCCCTGGAAGAGCTTGGGGAACAAAGCAATAACAAGAAGGAAGCGGCAAATCTACTGCAGAGCAGAAATGTTGTCATCAGGCTCCAAGCTCTTATTTCCACTCTTCCAGTTAAAGTAGATGTAATACTTAACATTTTTTCGATTTATTTTATTGTTCTTGTTGGTTGTTTTATTTTTTATGTATACAAGTGTGCGTCTGTATGTCTGCCTGTGGAGGGCAGCAGAGAGCAGATAGAAGGAGAGCTAAATAGAGATGGTCATGAGCCGCCATGTGGGTGCTGAGCACTGCACCTGAGTCCTCTGGGAGAGCAGCCAGTGCTGGCCCAACTCTCCAGCCCAATACTGAAATTTTAAAACAGCATAATCACATGGTCCCCTTTTCAATAAAAGTGCCACTGTTGAAGAATTCTGTCAGGAAAATCAGGAATCATGGCTATCAAAAGCTAATGATTATTTCTCTTTTCTAGGCATTTTAAAAATGTTTAAAAGCTTTACCTGTAGGAATGTATGTGTACCTTGGCCTGCTGCCCTCAGCGGTGAGAAGAGCGGGTCAGATCAGATCTCCTGAACTGGAGTTATAGAGGGTGGTGAGCTACCATGTGGGTGCTGGGAACCGAATCTGGGTCTCTGCATGAGCAGCAAATGCTCCAACCTCTGAGTCCTCTCTCTGACCCCTGCTGCATGGGGGATTTGGAGTGATTTTAACATTTTTGTTTGATCAGCATTCATAAGGGCTTATTACTTTTATAATTGCAATGAAGTTATTCTTCTTTAAAGAAAAAAATCTGTTGTTTATAAAACAATAAAAATATTGTTTTATAGAAACTGGGCGGAGGGTGAAACTCTGTGGCCAAGTGCCTGTCTAATATGGCCAAAGCTTGCAGTTCCATTGCTAGCGCTTCATATACCCACAAAATGGGTCTAGATGCATCTAGATGAAGATGGAGAACATTGAAGAACCCTTAGTACAATAAAATCCTGCTGAATTGGCAAGTGATTGTAGGGTGGCCATTAGTGGCAGGGGCAGGGTTTGACAAGTAAGTGATGGACTAGTGGCCAGTAGTGGGGAACATGGCAAGTGATTGGAGGATGACCAGCAGTGGAGGGTGGGGCAGTGATTGAAGGGTGGCCAGAGGTGGGAAATGTGGCAAGTAAGTGACTGGAGGGTACCCAGTAATGGAGGTGGGGGTGGCGTGCAGGGAAATGGAGGCCTGCTGCTCCAAGGCCATCTCTCTTCACTTGGCAAACATTGAACACCAACAATGAACCGGTAACTCGCTGAGTACTAGAGTTCTCTGCAGGAAGTCAGAACCAGGGGGTAAACCATAGCAAAGTCTCTCCACTCCAGCATGCTGGCATTTATTTGAAGCATCGCTTGTGGTGAAGGGCTACATTATGCATGGGAAGATGTAAATTTCTCCCTTGACCTGTGTTCCCTGGGTGCCAGCAGCACACCCAACAAGAAATGTCCCCAGACTTTGCTAACTGCTTCCTGGAAAGAAAGAGGAAGAGAGAAAGCCCTCTTCTACTTGAAGGCCACTGATGGGAAAGGAGGCAGGCCTATTGAATGAACAAGATGATATCAGAGCGAGGCCAAGATACTAGCCTGGTCCAAGGGCAGGGAGGGAGGACCGCGGCCAGGAAGCACAGCCCCGGGCACTGGTGGGAAATGGGAGGGGTGGCTGTGTCTGAACCAGACTGCTGAGGAAGAGAACAGATCCTCTGCCAGGGGTAATGAGAAGCAACTGTGGCCTCCACCAAAGCAGCCTTTCATTCCAGTTTGGTCCAGATTGCTTTGGTTGTGCTTTCTCCATTCATCCTCCTGGGAACCTCTTTACAGGCCTCCCAGAGTACTCCAGGGCAGCATCATTGGGGATGAGCCTGCCAGTAAGATTCAGAATTCGTGGGGTGTCTGCCATTAATATGTTGCTTGCTTCTTTGTCCAGACTCCTTGTCCAGAATCAGTCATGCCTATACAGAAAACGGGGTTCTCATAGGTACCCAGAAAGCCAGGCCAGGGGGACCGTAGAATTGAGGACTCTGTCTTGCATCATTTTCTTCTCCGCTGCCCCAAGGGGACTTTCCTCTCTTGATGTGCCCACTCACATTTGCTGTGAAATAGAGTCAGGATGTCTGGGTTGTGACTGGAACCCAGGCTGTCTTTGAGTGCACCCTTCTGATGGTCTGCGATTATCTTTCCTACGCAAAGCACTTGAAAATGTAAGGGAAAGGCTTCAAGATCATTTTCCTCAATTCCTTGTCTGCCTTCTGTATCTCCTGTTTGCCAAGGTCCCTCTCCCATGATTTTGTAGCTTAAATCAGCAACCATGCTAGGTGGCCACTTCCAGGTTTGTTCCCTTCTCTTTTATAGCTGTTAGATTAAAGTCTGTCTTCTCCATTAGGCCTAAACCCCTATGACCAGGGACAGGGATCAGTTTTTACTTAGGAGGAGGCAGAGACACCAGAGAGACATTTGTGGTATAGTGATTTATGTCACTGAGCCCTTTCAAAAATGAGATCTTAAAGTCACAGGGGAGCAGAGCTGAAGAGATGGCTTAGGTGGGGATGCGCTTGCAGGGAAGCCTGAGAACTGAGACAGAGTCCGCGTAACATAGCCAGGTATGGGGGTGCACCCCGTAATCCCGGCACTGAGAAGCCAGGCTAACAGACTCCTGCTACTGGCTGGCTGGCCAGCCCAGCCTAATCAGTGAGCTCCAGGCCAATGGAGAGACCCTGTCTCAAAACACAAGGTAAATGACTGCTAAGGAATGCCACGGGAGCCTCTGGCCTCCACGTGTACATTCACTCACACATGTGCACCTACATACGTAAGCAAATGAGCACACACAAAAGGCCAACTACTACTACACAGGCGCAAATGTTGACGTGTCACGCACTGGCAAGAGAGGAACATTCTTCACGTGGAGGGCTGCTCTTAAAACCGACTGGTAACTTTTGCATTCTTCTCTGCTCCTCCGCTGCAGCCAGCTATGTTCCCATAAAACCTGCTCCAACCATGGATGATAACTATGCCACACTGAGTAGTAGGGGACAAACCTCGGTCAGACCCCTAGCACGGCAGTCTGCCCCTCCACTTGTCCTTGGGCCTATATCTGCCACCCCTCCTGTTTTCTGCCTTGAAGTCGTTACCCAGGCTGTGTACAAATCCCCTGAAACCAATCTCAGAGATATCTCTTCCTCTAGGGAGATTTTCCCACGGGAGCGGCTGGATGTGATCTCTGTCTTTGAAACTGTCTTCCCGCCCTTAGGCATAAACTGTGTTCTGCCTTGTAAATGCTGGTAGTGTCTGTCCCTCCTCCCCCAATACTCAGAGTGAGGATTTCCTTCGGTCAGAGATTTGGGGCTTGTGTGTGTGCATTGGGGGGGGGGGGCAGAGGCCCAAGCTTGCACGCATGCTCATTCTCTCTTGTGTCCCATCAATTGTCCTTCAAAGGGTGGCAGATATCTTTAGAATAAAGTGATCTACTGCTGGATATGTCTCTGAATGACAGGGAATCGAACTGAATGGGGGCAAATCATTGTGCTAGAGGGAACAGATTCTTTTTAAACTTTAAAAACTTATATATGTGGGTGGGTGGGTGGGTGTGCCAGCATATGTGTGAGCAACCACATGTGTGCAGTTGCTCATCAATGCTAGAGGAGGACGTTTGACCCCCTGGAACTGCCTGCTGTGGGTGCTGGGAACTGAACCAGGGTCCTCTACAAGAGCAGCCAGTGCTCTTGAACCCTAGGCCTTCGTTCCAGCCCTTTAAAAAACGACTTCTCTTTCTTCTCTAGCAGAGAATTGGGGCCTTGAAGATGACTCATTCTTGTCCTAGAGAAACGGGACAGGTCCCTATGCACACACCTCTGCCCCTTCGATGACAGCATAGGTTGAAACACACTTAGCAACACTGGCCTGTCAGGACACGTCACATGAGTTTTCAGTGAGACAATGCTGTCTGGTGGCTGTTGAGTTGTGTAACCCTAGATGTGAGTTTTGCTCAGACCTTACTATATGACCAAGTCAGACAGGAAAATGTGATTGTCTCTTGATTTTCCGAATTGTGGACTCCGGATTGGAAATGCACCTTGAACTTTGACCTTACACAGAGTAAAAATTCCCCTTCCCTTTTTAATAATGTTATTTGGATCGGGTGTTTTATTGATACAATGAATCAAGTCACTTTTGAATATTTGAGATGCTTTCTGACAGCTAATCCCATTGCTTGGCTCTAAAAATCAAGCTAGTTTGGCTCTTTGAGTTCTGGTCTGAGAGTGTTGTGAAGTTCCTGGAGGCGATCCTCAGCTTTTCCTCTGGCACCCTGCCCTTTGGCTGGTCCCTTCCTGATTCCAGCCTTACTTTGTAATTCTTGGGGGAAAATAAGAAAGAATTTAAAATTCAGGTCGGTGTCGCAGCTCGCAGCTACTGAGCGGCTCTGGTCAAGTTTAGTGGAGGTGGGTTGCTAGCTATGATCAGTTCTCCATGTATCTCTGGGTTCTGGCTGTCTATGATTTCAGTTACCTACATCGAAATTCAGATTGGCTGTTTTCACAATGCGCCGGGTAATTGAATGAGTTAAGCACAATGTGGAAATTATTTATGTCCATACCTTGGGGTAGCCAATGCTAATTTAAATCATATATTGCAGCATCTTTTCTAAACACAAGAATATCTATCTTTCCCCTTTCATTTTAGGCAGTTCATGGCCGAAGGGGACATACAGGCCCACAGGTCAGTGATAATTTCTTTCTCTTAACTTCAGATGGTAAGCGACTCACTCACAAGATGGGAGCTAGAATAAAGATGGCAATACCTCCTCCCGACTTCAACTTTTGGTTTTTGATGACACTGGTTGTAGAATAAATTGTTAAAAAATATTAGCTACAATTTTAAGAATTCTAAATGAAAGGAAAATTGGGGTACTTTATTTAAAAATTTCAACAATTAAAAATGTTTAAACATAAAAACGATCAAAGATGCCATTTAGTCCAATGGTTAAGCTTCATTTTGTTTGGCTTTTGAGCACAAACTCTAAGTAACCTTTCTTGGATTTGTAATAAGGGATCCTCTCTGACTTAGAATTTGTGTGAAAACCCCATAGACACCCGAAGAACACACTGAAAGCTGAATACAAACGGGATATTCTGAGTGCCCTGAAAACACAAGTGGAGAGCTGTGCCCGTCCCTCTGTGCACCCTGGTGGTACACCCTACACTGCCTCCTGAAAGCTCACCCTTTAAGAAAGAGCAGCTGTGGCCTAGAACCTTGCAGGGCACACATGCTCGGATTAAAAGCACAAGAAGGGTAAACAATAAACCCACCCTCCATCCCATGGTTGCACCAGAAGGAAGCTCCACAATCTGAAGGATGAAAGAAACCTTCAGTTTTTGCAAAGACTCTTTGTTGCCACTGAAAAGAAGTTTCTAATCTTGCACATGAAAAGACAGCATTAATGGATTGATAGCTCGATTCTTTTTTTCACCA
Source organism: Alexandromys fortis (assembly GCF_014885135.2). Taxonomy (NCBI): domain Eukaryota; kingdom Metazoa; phylum Chordata; class Mammalia; order Rodentia; family Cricetidae; genus Alexandromys; species Alexandromys fortis. The sequence continues at coordinate 6,570,681 of NW_026067915.1, read as the reverse complement.
CAGGGCAATCCAGGCATCACAGGCCCAGATGGACTTGAAGGTTCACCCGGACTTAAGGGCCCTCAGGTATGCATAGAGCAAAAAGAAGCATCTGTGTGTGGAGAACCTATAGCCTGGATTGACCCCTTCATATAGCCTGCAGAATTACAGAGGCTTGGGAGTATGTTTAGGTCAATAAAACAAATAAGCAATGAGTCTTGATTTGTACAGAACTTTGTCTCTTTTATCCGAGTTCTGTCCCTGTCAAGAAGTGGAAAGAGATGAACATGCTGGGCAGGATCGTTAGGATAATCCAGGAGTCCTTGAGCCAAGGAAAATATTGAGCCTTGAATTTGAAGACTGTGGTCAGTTTAGCACTGTAAGAGCTCAGCGTTGTATCTGGGATGTCTGTGGTGTTGAAACATTGGCTCAGCTCAAGGAAAAAATTGTTCTAAGTGCAGCTGGAGGTTTCAGCGGGGTGATCTATAGCGTGGCACCCTGCCTGTCCTCTCCAGCTCACTCCTCCAAGGAGCTGTCTCCAGAACTTTCCTTTCCGAAGAGCAAGCCGTAGTTGGCACTTTGCTCTGGTTGCATGAGCAGGGAGGCACATGTGCCAGAGAGGGCAGAGCAGAGCCTAAGTCAACAGTAAGACAGGAAGGGAGCACCTGCGGAGAAGGAAGAAAGAAGCTGGGCTGGCATGTAACTCAGCGGTGGGACGCCTGTGTGGCATGCCTGTGTAGCATGTACAGGCCCTGGATTAAGTCTCCAGCATGGAAGGAAAGAGGTGGGGAGGGAAAGGACCAGAAGTCAGACCATTAAAATAGTATTTTTCCTCTCTCAACTTAGTTTTGAATGTATGAAAAACATGTGCACTGTTAGGCAAGACAACCATTGGTTTGATTGTTTGAGGGTTTAAAGCAAGTACATAAAAATAAAGGAATTTTAGGTGTTTGTGTGTGGAAGTTGGGCAGAACACATCAAAACATCAGAGAGACTCTGTGACATGTTGCCACGATTTCGGCATGGTAAACAGCCTTCCCCTCAGACTGTTCTCTCCCCCTCCCCCCTGTTTGATTGCCTTTATTTGCTGTTACGTGCCTGCCAAGGAACACTCAATTCTCTTCCTTTAAAGTGAGAAACATTTGCCGTTGGGCTCGCTGGGAAGCATCTCCATAAATCGACTGCCTTTATCTCGTGCTATGCGAGTCACAGCCAGCCTTCCTTCTTTCGGTTTATGGACCTTTTTTATTTACAGCACAATTTAAAATGGAGCAAAATACCAAACACAGCCATGAAGAAAGTTTCTCTGCAACCTACCAAAGCCATAATACTCAGGCAATAGAATCTTCCAGAAGTAGAAATATCTAAATTTCATCTTGCTATGGAATGTATCTTTTTATGACTCATCTTGGTTGTGGTTATTGAATATGAAATGGATTGAAAGGTTCTGGTTCCTGATTTACATGATTAAGAAAAACACTTTCCACATAAAAAGCATATGGCTTTCAGTTAATTTTGAAGGCCAAGGGCAATTGGCAAGACTAAAAAATCTCAGTTTTGGGTGTTTCTTCCAGGCCCTAGCTCCTTCAGCTATACAGGCTCCAGCACCTCAATTTCAGATTGTCCTGTGGTGCACCTACGCAGATGAGGAAGAACTCCAAGACCTACACAGTAGCCACAGCATGATTTGGCTCCGTGACCAGTTTCTATGTCACCTTGACTTAGTGTTTGATTTTTAACCTACAAGTTTTCTGTTCAAGTTCTTGCTAAGGGAGAAAATAACACTTTCTCTCTGTGTATTTAGGGCCTGAGAGGAAAGGCTGGTGAGAAAGGAGAAAGAGGATTTCTGGGAATGAAAGGTCCCCAGGTAGGTAAGGAGGCAGCAGCTGCATCTGGTTTTGACCTTGGCTTTAAGGTGGATGCTTTTAGTAGGGTTCTTCTCTAACGGTGAAATCCACACTGCCTGCACACCAAGTGTGTTAAGTTTGACCTGGGTGTGAGAAGTGGCAGATGCATCGTACCCCGGTCCCTGCTTGCCATACAGACTGTTAGTAGAGGCAGAAAAGCCCCTCTAGGTAGACCTCCTTGTCTCTGGTCCTCGGCCGAGGTTAACAATTTCTCCTGGGTGCTATGTGGATATATCATATCACTTGCTCACAAGCCACATGGAGTTCCCTACCCCACCTCCTGGGGGAGCTAGAGAGCTGGTTTGCTGGTTAAGAGGACTTGCTAATTCTTCCAGAGAACCCACATTCATAACCTCCTGTAACTCCAGTTTCAGAGGATCCAAAACCCTCTCCTGGTCCTCAAGGCACCCACACACATATGGCATACATGCACATACCCTCACATGCATACATATAAAAAAAGGTTTGGGTTTTTTTTTTTTTTTGAAAAATTATCATTTCCCAGGGAGACTAAACCATTTTACTACCTGGAGCTATACTCAGAACCCTTAGAATTTCTGAAAGTGAAGACATGGCGTTGATAATTCTAAATTCTCCTCAGATAACACCAGAGTTGGGAACGACTACCCAGCACCCACACTTCTGTTTCAGCATGCTCTCAGAATCCCCAGGGGAGTGTGTTAGGGTGCAGGTCCTCAGAGGGTCTAGACTGAGGCTTGGAGTTCTGTATGTTGAGTATGTCCCCAGTTGATACTGATGCCGCAGCTCTGGACCACACGTTGAGTAGCAAGACCCTATGTGGTCAGCTCCTCGTCTATGGCTAGCATAGCATGTATCTATCTTTTGGTCTCTTTCAGCAGGTTGCAAGCTCCATCCATGTTGGTGTCTTGCTTATGCTGCATCCCCAGAGCTTAGGTCCACAGTGCCCGGCACAGCAGAGTTTAATACATTTGTGTAATGAATCAAGCAGTAAATGAATGAACGAGACCTAGTTGGGACCTCCACCCTCTGCTATTAGCAGTATCAAGGGAATGCATTACTTTGCATCCATTAAACTGGGCAGAGGCCCAACGTTTAAGTGACTGTGCTCATCATGAGAATATTTAAGGGGCTATTTGCATAGAGTTGTATGCTGTGACATAGTGGTGTAAAGTACATTAATAACCGCCTGTGACGAGGCTTGTTCCTGGTTTTGATGAAAGTGCTCTTTGCAAATGCCTGAAAACTTCCTAATTTGATAGCAGAATTAAACTGGTGATAAAACTCTTCTGCATTCACTTCTTTAATTCATTTCCAGCTGGCTGGCACCACAATGGAGATTTTTATTTAAGAAAATAGTAAGAACAAAGGAAGACATGTCTCATCTGTTGATATCAAATACTGATGTGGATATGTAAATGAGTTGAAATCCAAAGACCTTGGTCTTTCTTTTGCGCTAGGATCCAAAATGGTATCCAAGACTGTTAGTTGGAGTAATTCTTCCATTTGCCCCGTGGGACACCTTCATCCGTGGGTCCCTTTAATCTCGCTTTGGCAGGATGTGGCACAGTCATAAATCATCCAGCCTTTGGCACTGCCAGCTAGTCAAAGGCACGTCTCTCTAGTTCACTTCCATTTGTCTGGCTGGAAAACCTCCCTTTCTTCCCCAGCTTGGTTTTTGAGCAATACTCTGCTTGTCAGCCGGTTAAAAGGCAGTTTCGAAGACAAGTGGAATTTTCTGTGTTTGGGACATGATGAATGGGATCTCTAGATTGCTGTTTCCAGAGGAAATTCATGGAGACAAACACAGTCAGGCGCAGAGGGGAGCGTTGTTCATTATCGGCTCTGCAAACCCATCGCCATAGGTCCCGTATTGTTTTATGGCACAGGAGGAACTCTCCAACAGAACAGTGTTTTCTAGCAGCAGCAGACTTGAAAGCTTTCCCTGGGACTTGCATCTTGAAAGGGACGTGATCTGGATGGATGGCGTACCGGAGGCTTATTGAGTTACTCAGAACTCGGTGTTCTACATAAGTGAGATGTGCTAGTCCAGCCAATATGTGTCTGCAATTAAAAAACAAGCCCAAGTACTATGCCTGGGAAGACGTTTTTGAAAGGAATGAAAGAGTCCTTTGTAGCTTTTTTGTGTCCCATCTTTTGTTTCTCTAAAATTTCCAAATGCTAGGAAATCCAGTGGGAAACCAGGTAAAAAATATTTGATTGTACTTGGAGATGTAACTGTTCCTTGAATATGTGTTCTTAGCTAGTAGCATGCACACCAGCAAGGTTAGAAGTAGCCAAGCATTGGGTTCTTTTCTGTAGGACCAGCACCCAAGCGGGAGGTAGGTTGAACCCACCAGGCTTCAACTGGATAGTTTCATGTTCGCGGTTCTTTTAATGGCCCTGGTTAAACTCAGAGGGTTACAAAACAAAAAGGGACTAAGGAAAAGGGGGCTTGTAAGCAAGAGGAGTTGACTGGGGGGAGAAAGAGGGGCAGGGATGATGAGACTAATCAAACTCTATTTTACACATGTCTGAAATTGTCAAAGACCAATATATGCAAATAAATGCTAGTTTGAAAAAAGCAGAGGCGGGAGGATTAGGAGTTCAAGCTTTAGCTACATGAAACTATATTTCAAAAAAAAAAGAGGTGGGGAGGGAAGGGGAAAAGAGTCTTAGGAGGAAGGATCAGAATTGTTCCGTGCAAATGTGGGGAACAAAGTGAGATTTCTGTTGTCTTCCCAGATTGTGCCATAGTAGTCACGGACATCGAATCTGGAGCCAGGTTGCCTGGGTCTGGTTCTGAGTTTATGCGTGTCTGTCACATCTGTGTGACCTTGGATAATTTACTTAACCCTGGACATCTCCTGCAAAAGAATAGTAGTAGCAGTTACTTCATTGGATGTTGTGAAAATTAAATAGTTTGATAGATGTAAATGCTTGCAACCATTACTTGCATAGTAAGGACTGCATAAATATTTTTATTACTACAATATTGTGTCTACATTGCTGAATTAAACAAGTGTAGCTTATACTTTTATCTGTTTGTGTGAGAGTGCACACATGTGTACACACCACAGTCCACATGGAAAAGCCAGAGAGCCAGTTGGAGAAACTGGTTCTCTCTTACCATGTGTGTTCCAGGAATTGGACTTGGGTCCTCAGCCTCGGTGAAAAAAACCCTGGCCCACTGAATCACCTCCCCAAGCCAAAAAGAGGTGGGCTATGGCATAGAACAATATATAATACATGTCATAATAGTCGGGTTTCACCATCCTGCAAGGTTTAGGCTGGATGGTCCATGCACTCGATCGTTTTACTAGTTTGACAAGTGTTTATAGTAAGTGCTGCCTAGTGGTGGCCCTGCTTGAGGACCCCAAGATGACACTGCTGTTGGCTAGCACTTTCTGAAACCATTTCAGAAGCTTTAGCCTGTGCCCACAGACACACTTTTGTCACAGTGTTCATTGGTTTTAGTGAAACTTTCTGAGCTTTCTAAGGCACATTTCACTGTTTGCAAATGAAGATAAATATGCCTTTAAAAAACAACAAACAAAAATTAGTCCTTGCCTGTTGTAGAAAGCCTTCTTTGAAGACCAACCCTTTGGGAAGCTTTTTTTTTTTTTTTAAATGTTAGACACTTCAGCAACATCTGTTCCCTGAGCAAAACAGTGGGAACCTAGACTCTGCTTGGACGCAGACTCACAAGGAAGTGTAATCATTTAGGCCACATCTGGCCGGGGTTACTTATTAATTTTCCTTTATTTACTAGTCTTTATTTGACAGCCGCAATATATTTTTTTTTTCCAGAGCAGGATCAGCTCAGCCCGTAAGTCTTCTCCCATCTGAACTTCATTTTCTGTAGATGTGTAAAAGTGTTGAGGGAAAGCTGCGCTTTGTCTCGCTGTATCTGCATCCATCCTTGTTTCATTCCAGGGGCCTCCAGGACCCGGAGGACAAGCGGGGAATCAAGGCCACTTGGGAAGCCAAGGAAATAAAGTAGGTCACATTCTTTAATTCAACCCCTCCGATGTTCAAGTTTGTGCTACCCGAGAGAGCTGTGGCTGGCTGGCTGAGCCAGAGCCCTTTCAACACAAAGGAAAACACATCTTGTTGCCCCTAAGCTCTGGCTTGATGCTTGGAGAGCCAGAGATCTCTAAGGACCTGGGTGTGGACCAGGATGAGGTCAGGGACTCCAGTGTAGCATAACCGCACGAGGGGCTACACCCCATCCAACGGAGGGCTCTCAGGGGAAGAAGGCTGCTCTCCCGTCCTCTCTGTACCATCCCTTCTTTCCTACCTCTCTTGTTCCTCCCTTCTCATATGAACCATAGGCTCAGGCTTCTGTTGTGCTGGAAAACTGGGTACAGACAAGCGGGATCATCTGTGTATCTCTAGTGCTCAAAACACAGCCTGGCCTGGACCAAGAACTTAGTGTTTATGAATGAAGCAAGTCTAGGAGCAAGATACATGGAGCATGAAATCAGGCCCCAAGAATTGAGAACATCTTGAAGGCAGCCATCTCTGGCATAAGGGAGATAAGGGGAAAGAGGTTGGAAATTGAGGTTTAAACAAAGTGGTTAGGAGTATTTCTGTGCTGGGGGAGACATCAAAGAGGATTCACGCTTCGAGAGGCCTTTGGAAGACAAACACTTTGAAGAGCAGAGAAGGAAAATGGGGAGGGGTAGGAATGGGCAGGAAGACCTGGGGTTTAGAGCATCCTAGGAGGAATTATTTGAAGAATAATTATTTGCCTGAAATTTTTCCTGTCTGGCGGGCACATAAAGAGCAAGGTAGTCTGTGTTTGGATCCTCAGTCTCTGGTACAGGGCTGTCTACTTGTTTCCAAGCAGTTGTATAGACACAGCCCAACCCTTAGGAGATATTGAGTGGACAGCCCAGTGAAGATGATTTTGGTTTTTTTGAAGGGTGAGGGCCTGGAAACGAGGAGACTAGTTGGTCCCTCTCATGGTCCCCAAGAGCAGCAGTGACTGGAGGATTCGACAGGATGAAAACGTGAGGTGTGATGGCTCCATCCAGCTCTTCTCGGAGAGAACCCGTGCAGAGGGAAAGAGCTAGAAGACCTAGGGATCCCAGTATGCGGTGACCCCATTCCACAGGCAGAGGTTGTGAGGAAGGGCGAGAGTGAGAAGGAAGGGAATCTTTGGCCCTGGGGCTAGAGGCAGGGCTTAGGTCAGCTTGAAGATGCAGGCTTCTGAATCATAGAGTAAAGGGACTTTTAAGGGTGCCTGTTTATAAGAAGGAAAGGAAAGAAAGAAAGATGATCTTACCAGTACAGGAAACTTGAGGCAGGGAAACAGGAAAGACACCATCTCATCTGGTGATGAACAGGCTCTGAAGATTAAGCCCCCAAGTGCAGCCGTGGACAGGAGAGAGGGACGAGTCGGACTGCCAGGCAGTGAACACAGTGTCAGTGCAGAGACAGGGACACGGAGCAGATGTCTATGCAGTCCAGGAATTCCTCCTTTAAAGGGGAGAAGAGGCTATCTCTGCTTGAGCCTGATTGGTGTCCAGGAAAGCTTGGAGTGTGTTTTCAGTGGGAGGAAGAGAGCAGTGTGTTAATGGGGAGAAGAGAAAGGAGGGGAATGAACGCCTGAGACAGACTAGAGAAGCTTTTCAGAGAGTGGAGGAGTTTCTTGCTAGAGTGAATTTGAGGCACACACAGTGGCCTTTGTATTGGAGAAGTGCCAGGGAGGGTTTGTGACGGAGGGAAGTGGGAAGCGATGTGAAGACAGTTGGCTGGCCTGTGTAATAAGATACGAGGGTAACCAGGACAATCACCTTCATAAGGAGGAGCTTTGGGGCACGTGGTATGGCAAGAGTGGTCAGAAAGTGACAGTTTGGAAGAGGAGCCGTACTGGCTTTGTGTCCTGTGGTGTGCTGGAAGGGAAGTGGTACCCCTGGTGAGAATAAAACTTCCTTTTGGATGAAGCAGTGAGTGTGTGTGTGCATGTGTGTGTACATGCATGTACACGTGTGTGTACACATGTGTGTACATGTGTTGCGTACATGTGTGTGTGTCTGTCTATCTGATTTATCCTTGCATGTAGTTCACCATCTTAGCCACTCAGTGCCATGAAAATGTCCCATTTACTACTGTTAAAAAAAACTAGCAAAATTGTTTCCCATGATGACCTATGCAAATACTCAGCCGCGAGGCCAGCAGATGGATTAGCCTAGAGGTCTGAGTGCAAACAGTCAAGGAAGATCTCTGGCAAGCAGGTCATCTGCCATGGCTTATAAACTGACCTCAGCTACTTGGGAAAATGTACTTGGGGTCATGAAGGAAGATGAGCTTGCTTTCTAAGAAAATAAAACATTTAGTTTAGAATAGTTTTAGATGTGCAGAAAGGCAGCGCAGAGAGACCGAGTCTCAGGAGTCCTCAGCACCCCACGCATTTACCTCCCCCCTGGCCTGTTGGCTGCGGTCACTCGTGCTGGGCACAGAGGACAACCAATACCGATGTGCTGTATTCACCCAAACCCATTCTTTAGTCCCTTGTTTCCCCTAGTATTTGGTCTTGGTTCCAGGTCCCCAGGAGTTCCCCCAAAGTGATGTCTCCATAGATTTTTCCAGACTCTGTTTTTGAGTGACCTTGACGGCTTTGAGGAGCATCAGTCAGGTCCTTTGTGGAATGGCTCCCAATTAGAGTTTGTCTGATAGTTTTGATTAGACCAGGTCTGTGGGCTTTGAGGAGGAGAACGTAGGGATACAGTGCTGTTCTTACTGCATCTTATCAAGGCTAGAACACGCAGTGTGGCCTCGTTTCTATGGCTGCTGATCCTCACCACCTGGTCGGTGTCATATTGGTCGAGCTTCCTCTCTGTTAAGGATGGTGCTTAACTCATCTTGAAGAACAGAAAGGTCACCCCATGGGTGTGAGAACTGTGAACGCAGGCTCTGAAATAGGGGGTGATGCAGAATAGGAGGGGGGGCGATGGAGGTCGCCATCCCCAGGACTCGCTTCCTCAGAGTGTCCTCGGGGTCACCTGTGCTCCTACAAGCATCTAGGATGTATGTGCAATGGCCAATCCCTGCCCCCTCTGAATGAATCTCATGCTGGAGTCAACAATACGTGATTCAATACTCAAGTTCAAGACTCAAGTTCGAGAACATCCACTTTAAGGCAGGAAAGCAGGGAAGTCAGATGTCTTCCCCAGGGCCAAATAAATGGTTACTCAGTTACTGGTAAAGCCAGGCACAGAGCGCAAGATCGCTGAGTTTAAACGCACTAGAGTATAGCCTGGGTAGGAGTTCATCTCAGTCAGTAGTGACACAAGAAATCAGTCTGCTGGGGTTTTGGTTTGCACTGGGGCACTTGCCTTGCTCCTAATTTAGCCATCCGACTTTAAAGTTCCCATTTTTAATAACGATCTTGATGTGCCTGGCTTCCCTGCCTATCTCTCTTCCTTCACTCTCCCCTAGCTCTGAGTTCCATCCATTTCTGTGACCCTCTCTTGGTCCCTTCTATCCTACCCTACAGAGTACGGTCATTTCATATGCATTATACCCACATCCGTGGAAACACACACACATGCACACACGTGATGGATGGAGGAGGCCTCTTTGGGCAGCCACAGCCATTCCTTACCTGCCATTGGTACAGTATGCGACCCTGAATACAAACCCGTTACTGCAGCACATGGGACTTAAACGGTGCCTGGCGCCATGATTTCTGATTTGCCTTTACACAAACAACCTAATGGAAGTCGGGTGTGGGGATTCCTACCTGCGGTCCTAGCACTGATGGGCTGGGGTAGGACTGCCACAAATTCAAAACCGACCTGGGACTCAGAATGAGATCCTGCCTCTAATAAAACAACTCACTTAGGACCTGTTTCATTATCCTATTGGACAGGGAGAACCTGGGGACCCAGGGGACAAGGGAGCTGCTGGTTTTCCAGGTCCTCGGGGCCTACAGGTAGGTTGGCTTTCACTACTTTTAACCAGGTCTTTTTAACCTTTTATTTTGGTAGTGAATTAGTTACTTTCCTAAGAAGGAACAGCAAAGTAAAAGTTTGTTTTGGCTTAGACGTCAAGGGGTCTAGATCCATCATGACTGGGAAGGAAAATAGTCAATGGCCTGGGACCCTGGCCACATGACTTCTGTAGTCAGGAAGCAGAAAATGAACAGGAAGTGGACTATAAAACCTTGAGGTCTCCTAATGGCTGACTTCCTCCAAGGCTCCACCCATGAAGATTCCACCACCAGCTGAGGTCCAAGTGTTCAAACACACAACCTCTAGAGGACAACATTCACTCACAGGATGAAGGTACCTGTGCCATTTCTGAAGGACACTCAGAGGAGCTTTAGAGACACTGTCTCGGTCTAGCCTTGGAGAGTCCCAGCTGTAACTGAGCGGGGCATCACAGTCATTTCGGATTGGCCAGCTTTTCCAAGGCAGCTTTTCTCAGGAGATGGTAAAGCAGAGCAAGCTTTCCATGTAGCATCATCTTCTGACCTTTTGTCTGCAGGACCTCTTTATCAGAAACCGTTCCATCCTCCCCACATGGCCCAGGGCTTCTACAAGCATCAGACAGTAGTCAGTGTGCGGGCGGTTTGCAGTGCTTGTTCTGTTCAGTGACCTGGAAATAGATTCGAGCTGAAGTGTTAACGTACAGAACTCTCCAAAGAGTTGGCTAAGAAGGCTGCCTGGCTTTCCTGGAAGATTCCGGGATGCCCAGAGTATTCTCTTGACATTCACAACTACACGAGTAGCTCTAATTGCTAAGTCTATGGTTCAGGAGCTTTTAGCACCACCTTTAGTGTCCCTGTCACCCATCAGCTAGAGGACCCTGCTGCCTAGTTGTCCCTGATTAAACCCAAAAATCTACCAGCCATGTCCTCCTGTGAATAAGCCCGCCTCTATTTCTAGTCTGGATGTGTGTGATTAGTTTTGTTGCTTACAGGGTGATGACGGCAGCCCGGGATACGGGAGCATTGGCCGCAAAGGGACAAAGGTAAGTCACACCCACCGAAGCTGGACCTAGTCCATGTGCTTCGGGTTGCTTGTTTGGCTTGCCATGGTTAGGAGAAAGAAGGCGATCTGTAATTAGTCTGGTAACCACTGAAAATCTATTTTGATAGTTCACTCTTTGACGTCCTGTGGGCAGTATGGGAGAGAATCACACCACAGTTCTAAGGGGCAGGTGAAAATTGTAAGTTGAAAATGAGTCCTCTGTGTTTTCCTGTGCTGTGTGGCTGTGGAACACGGCCTGGCATGTTCTGGCTTGAACTGTCTCTAGTCTTAGCGGTTCTGTGTGTAGTTTCATGCAGCAGCCAGTTCACATTTTGTCTTCCTGCTGTTATGATTGCTTCAGCTATTAGCGAGAGATCTTGTAGCATTTTCTTAATGCATTTGCCCAAACAGTAACTTCAAAATGATTATATTGTTAACTGGATATGGAAATGCCTGAAAAGAAGGACGTTGACTAAAGGCAGTGATTTTGATATGCTAATAATAACCTCTTTAAAATTATCATCATAAGTGGTTGGGAGGGTGGTTCACTAAGTAAAGCACGTGCCTTGCAAACATGAGTTCCTGACTTCAGTCCCTAGAACCCAAGTAAAGAACTGATGTACGGGACACCTGTAATCCCAGCAGTGATGGGAGCCAGAGACAGGTGGCCCCCTGGAGGTTGCTGGCCAGTTAGTCTTGCCTATGTGGTAAAGCTCAAGGCCAGCAAGAGACCCTACCTCAAAACAAAGGCATAAGGTACCTGAAGCCCACCCACCATCCAAGGTTCTCCCCCATCCCTGTCTACGTGCACCTACACACACGTGCATGCACAGACCCCCATACTTATGTGTGTCCACATGTAATCTTCATGAAAAATACCCAATTATTATTACAAAACATTCAGGAAATATAAAGATACCTTTTCTGGAACAAAAAAGTTAGTGATCCATGATAAAGACCTTAGAGATAGGAAGTCTAAAATAGAGGATAGGATCAGTGCACTCCAAGTGGAGTCCCTTGGGGGATGATCCAATGATGTGGGATGTCCTTCTGCGTATGTGCTGCTGCTGATGATGATGTGGGATGTCCTTCTGTGTGTGTGCTACTGATGATGTGGGATGTCCTTCTGTGTATGTGCTGATGATGTGGGATGTCCTTCTGTGTATGTGCTGATGATGTGGGATGTCCTTCTGTGTATGTGCTGCTCTTATTGGTTAATGAATAAAGCTGCTTTGACCAATAGCAGGGCAGAATATAGCAAGGCTGGCGGAGATATATAGAGACAATAAGCGGAGCCAGAGAAATGCCATGCAGCTGCCAAAAAAGAAACAAAAAAGCGATCTCCACCTACAATCCAACATGGAGTTTGGAGGAGAAACCACACTGCTAAAGATTTTTGAAAATTAAAACTAAAAGATGAGAGATTTCAATAATGTTTGTTAGAATATAGAATAATTGAAAACAGTATCCCACAGAAAAGAAAATATTTAATAGTCTGTGACATTGAACATTAGACTCTATAAAATTAATACATATGAAGTTTATTATAAAAATTTGTGTGAACATGGGAGAGACTACACGGGCCTGCATATGTGAATGTGCAGACCAGAGGTTAGCAGGCGGTGGGGCTGGGTAGATCTTCCTATACACTATACCACCTTATTTCTTGAGACAGGGTCTCTCACTAAACACGGAACTCTCTGATGGGCTGGACTGGCCATTAGTTCCTCCGGGATTATCCTGTCTCTATCCACCAGTGCCAGGGTTGCCAGAGTGCCAGGGATCAGATTCCCCTTCTTGCAGACTGAGCACTTTACCCAGACCTCTGTTTAAAATTTGTACATAGAAACTCCAAGTAACGGGTCACAGTATACTGAAAAGAACCCTCATGCTGAAAATGCATTTTTAAAAGCCGGAAGGAGCTAGAACAGGGATATATAACAACTCTGGGTAGGAAGACTCAGGTAGTTTTTCTTCTTTTTGCCTTTTGAATTTTACATGTGTAAGGATTTCTTTTACATCAGAATAAAAGGTTTATCTTTTTGTAGATGAGTGATAATTAGAAGTTGGAAATGGGGAAGAAGATGGGGAGGGAGGGTTGATATATAAATTACAGCCACTCTGGTACCACTGGTCATAACAGGTTTGTCAACAGCTTGAAAAGGCTAAAATAAAATTTAGAGGCTGAGAGATAGCCTTGCATGTAAGAATGCTTTTCAAGGAAGCAAGAAGACCTAAGCTCAAATTTCTAGTACCCGTGGAAATGCTGGCCATGGTTGTGATGCTTTTAACCCCAGCATGGCGGGGTTCGGTAGAGATGGCCAGAATCTGAAAGCTTTCTGGCTAGCCTAGCCAAAATGGTGAGTTCCAGGTTCGGTGAGGGACCCAACTAAGATGGTGAGAGTAACAGAGGAAGACACATGGTAACCTCCTCTGACTCTCCTGGCACACCCGTGAGTGTGCACCTCTTCTCACACACACACACACACACACACACACACACACACACACTCACATGCACGTACAAAGGAGAAAAAAACTTTAAGTAAAATACACAAATGAGGGTAGGAAGGCTCTTCAATGAGTCTTTGGTCAAAGTAAGGTAAGCGGGGGAACCCTAAGCTGAATGGCATGTCTGGACTCCATTGACTTCCTAAACCTTTCCATTGAAACCCACTTGAGAGAGGTTACTCATCACTTGGAGACATGTGGCCAAGTGACCCCCTCTCCTGTCACATGCCCTTGGAGAAGACTCAGGCTGTTTGTAATTCCCCAGATCACTCTCTCCTCAAATACTTTCTGTCTCTCCTCTTAGCCTTCCATCTTGCTTATGTGCCCATGAGTAGCGGGGTTTGGAAACTGGAACTGGTTTCTCTGATAGTGCTGCCTGGTTCCAGGAGGTTCAGCCCTTCCTTGGCGCACAGACACGTGAACAAAGAAGGTGGCAGAACTAGAGTCAATATAAACAAATCTACTTGGGTCAAGTGTGCATGTATTGACTTCCTCTGTTGCTGATTGCAGGGGCAAGAAGGATTCCCTGGGGAAATTGGACCGAAGGTACGTTACTTCACAGTCCAGAGCCAGGGACTGTGTCTTAGGACAGTTAGTGAGAAATAATATTCTACCACAGGGTAAGGTAGCATAGAAAGAGACAGGTTGCTCCCGTCAAGTTATAATATGGACTGTTTGTTTAGGAACATAAGAACTTTTAAAATATTCCACTTCAAGTTTTTTAATGTATAGGTAAAGGGAGAACGATGACCCTTTTGAAAGTTTTCTCAAATATTCTCCTTCCCTAATTTTCTTATTGCTTAAGCAGTGGTTCTCAACCTTTAAAACAGTTCCTCATGTTGGAGTGAATGACCCCAACCATAAAATGATTTTCGTTGTTATTTATAACTGTTAAGGATTGTAAATATCCCGTGTTTTCAAATGGTCTTAGGCCATCCCTGTGAAAGGGTCATTCAGTCCCCATAGGGTCAGGACACACAAGTTGAGAACCACAGGCTTAAAAAGAAGTAAAATGTAGAGAAATAAACCAGATGATGAGGTATTGCCTGGATTGAGTTTCCCCAGTGTGTTTATAAAAACTGCTGTCACGTGACGAGCCAGCAGTGATAACTTCCACCTTGATGCTTTCAGTGTCTCTGGAAGGTTGTACTAAACTCCATAAATGTCAGGCCCTGTGTGCGGTAAGGTCAGTAAGGTCAGAAGACCAAACAAAAGAAGCCCTTGGTTCTCCGAGGAGCCTGAGTTTAGGTCTGGAAGACTGAACTGTGAGTCAGTGATCAGACGGTGTGGTGCGGAGAGATCACACAGGCAAAATGTATATGGCTTTACGTCTGGGTCAGTTTACATATATAGATGTGCCCCTGGGACCTTTGTGTTTAATTTCAATGTAATTCTTATTTTCATTTTGATATATTTATTCAGGGTGAGACTGGGGATCCTGGGGATCCAGGAGAGGCTGGTCCCAAGGGAGCCAGAGGTAGAATGGTAAGTTATTCATTCAGAGGATAACATCAGATACTGTGTGTGGATGTTTGGGGCAGGGGGAGAGAGAGAGAGAGGGAGATTACGTTCATATGTATGATGAGTGTGTGTGTATGCATACATGCCGGGTGCATATTTATGTATGTGTACATATAGAGACCAGATATCAATGTTAGGTGTCTTTTTCAATTGTTTTTCATGTTTCTTTTAATATTTAAAAAATTATTCTAAGTATGTGTTTGCTTGCATGTATGCAAGCATACTCGTGCATGCCTGTTAACCACAGAGACCAGAAGTGGGCATCAGATCTCCTGGAACTAGAATTACACGTGGTTATGAGCTGCCAGGTGGGAGCGCAGGAGCCAAATCCAGGACTTAAGCAAGTGCTCTTCACTGCTGGGCCATCTCTCCATCCCTTCCATCTTATTGTTTAAGACGGGGTCTCTCTTACCAGTTCAGCTACACTTGTTGTATGACGAGTGGGCTGCATCCTGCTACCCGGCTAGCTTAACTCTGAAGTAATCACATGGAAATTATATTAATTAAATTACTGCCTGGCCCATTAGTTCTAGCCTCTGATTGGCTAACTCTCACATCTTAATTCAACCCATTTCTAATAATCTGTATGTCACCACGAGGTCGTGGCTTACCTGGAAAGATTCAGCATGTCTGACTCTGGTGACTCCATGGTGGCTCTCTCTGCCTACCTTCTTTCTCCCAGCATCCAGTTCTGTCTTTCCTGCCTACCTAAGTTTCTGCCCTATCTAAAGGACAAGCCAGTCTCTTTATTCAACCAATGAAAGCAATACAAATACAGAAAGGCCTCCTACACCATACACTGATTGGCCAGCAAGGCCCAGGGAAAGGAGCCTGCCTCTGCCCCCTGGTTCTGGGGTTATAGGTATGCACCACTGTGGACCGCTCGTATATGGTGTTAGGAGTTGAGTCAGGTCCTCATCTTGCACAGCAAGCACTTCATCTCTTCAGCCCCCAACTCCCGCTACTTTGGCGGATCCTCTTTGGTGCTAATGGTCATTAGCATTGTTACCTATTCTTAAAGCAAAAACAAAACAAATTTGAAAATGTGTACAATTTTGGCTAAGGTCCACATGTGGAATGAAAAGTAGACCTGGCACTCCTCTCCCAATGCCACCAGGAAGGCAATGAACTGTTTCAGTGAACAAATTTGTCCACTCTGTGGCCAGTGTATCATTCTTAACCATGGAAATAAGATGTTTTAAAGGAATTTCTGTGATCCAAAGCAGGTTCTTGTACTGAAAAAAATATCAGTTTAATCCAGTCTTCCTGGCTGACCTGATGAAGACTAATACCCATTAACATCTTGCTTTTATTATCAAAGCTTTTGCTGAACTGCTTTTAACAAGGTGTCTATTAAAAGGTCCTCTCCTCGCTTCCCGGGTGTTTTCTGAGTTTTGCAATTATTTCTGGGTGTCAAACCAAACATGTCTTTATAAGCTTATGGGAGAGTTGAGTATTACCTAATACTCTAACAGTAAACACAACTCTCTGGCATGTGCCACAGGGTCAGTCTCCTCAGGTTACAGATGGTTAGAAATGGAGGTGGTAGCACGTGCCTTTTATCAGTATTAGGAAGTCACAGACAGAAGGATCTCAAGCTCAAGGCTCTCCTGGGCTAGATAAAAGTGAGACCCCAGCCCTCTGACACCCCTATATCCAAAGAGGCTGGAAAGTAATATTGAGTTGGAAGTGTCACCCCAGCCTGGCAAGCACTTGGACTCCAACTCCCAGCCTGCCAAGTGCTGACCCCTCCCCAGGGAGGGTCAGGATCATTCCCACAGGGTATTTAGGCTTGAGCTGAAAAAAAGGAACACATAATTTGGGGTTTGCATGTGCAGCTCCCTCTGTCTTCCCCTGCCATGCTCCAGGCCACCTGGGAATGTGCCATTTATTAAACACGAGCATTTAATTTGGTCTAATCTGATTTAATTGGAGTTCTTTGTGTTGGCGGAATGGCTCGTATTAATATTTTTGTTAACATCCATGTCTCCAGAGAACAGAAGAAGGGGATATAAAAGAGGATGGAGCACTTGCATTCATTGGTTTTAGATCTGTTTAACTGAGATTTTATTGTCATGAGCCACTCTTAGGTCAACTGTTACTGCGACTTAAATAAAACTCAGGAGTTAAATATTAGGGAAGACAGAGAAATGATCACCTGCTCATTTTCCACATCCCCTGATCAAAAAGGCCCACACATCTCCCTTGCAGCTCCTTATTCCTTCTGTGTGTCCCTCTAGCTACCTCTGAGTCATCCAGAAAACTCTATGGTCCACTCTGGCCAGCTGAATGTGGACTCCACACTCTGAACCAAGGTCAGACTCCAATGGCAGTCTCAGAGCTGAGTGGCAACACCAACAAATCCCCCCCCCCCCCCCCCCCCCCCCCCCCCCCCCGACAACAAAACTGTCTCTCAAAGTCTTTGCTTCAGCTGGATAGTGGTGGTGCACGCCTTTAGTCCCAGCATTTAGGAGTTCCAGGACAGCCAGGGCTATACAGAGAAAACCTGTCTCAAAAAAGTCTTTGCCTCTTTTCTTTCTGAAGAACCTTGATTGGGAAAAACACTTGTCTATGACCCTGTCCATGAGCAAGGTCTTAGAAAAACCCTGATACCAAAACACATACTTGAGATGGTTTTCCAGTTTGTCTTCACGGTCAGTTTTACTGTTGATCTAGTCTTTCTCCACACACTGTAATAGGAACTTTATGTATAGGGGTCATGTTTGGAGGTTTTAAGGCTTCAAAACAAGGAACGTCCTCTTCCCCCTGCTGCTCCCCAGGGGTGGGGGTGGGGCTGCTTCCAGCTGTAATTCTCTTCCTCCTCCCCTCCTCCATTGTTTTCGGATGGCAATCCTTTATCACTTTGCCCTCAGCAATGATGAAGATGAAGATAATTAGGAAAATAATTAGAAAAGGCTTTCAAATTAAGCCAGATGTCATGTGCATTGAAACATCTCTGGATCATTTCCCTTGGCTTATTAACGGGGTGCTTTAGCCTTGGACACCAGCAGCATGCTAACAAGCTCAGCCATTTGTTGGGGCCCCTCCCTGTGATGGCACATTCATGGTTTTTTTAATGTACTTAACCAATGTTAGCCATGCAGGCTCGGTGTCTGGGCCTCTGCAAACACATTTTTGGTTCCTTCCTTGTTCTCCATGTTGAACTGTTGGAACTTACTAGTTTTTCCCTCTCCAGCTGCCTCCTCCCCAACCCCTTGACATGAGTAATATTTGGATTTGGAAATTGGAGTTTAAACATTGAAAATCTCCAGGTTTTTCTCCTGGAAGAGCAAATGTTTTCTCTGGAAAGATTTAGCCTTAAATTATGAAAGTCTTTCGGGTCTCTTGGAATTATTCTAAGTTGGAGTTCACGGAATCTTCACCTTGATATTTTTCTTTAAAATAAAAAAGTCTAAAACCCTGTTTCAGCCGAGTATGTTTGTATGTTTGCATGTGTATTGGAATAAAAAACAAAAGCAAAAAAAAATCTTCAAGCAGGTTTTAAGCAGGGACCTTGGATATGGGCATTATCACCATCTGGTGATGGAGGAAGGTCATTGGTTAAAAGATAAAGAAACTGCTTGGCCCTGATAGGTAGAAAATTAGGTAGGCGGAGTAAACAGAACAGAATGCTGGGAGGAAGAGGAAGTGAGGTAAGACACCTCAGACAGAGGCCATGCTCCCCTCTCCCAGGCAGATGCCATGAAGCAAGCTGCCAGGTCAAGACATGCTGAATCTTTCCTGGTTCGTGTTTGGAGGCTCATGGTGGGGAAGAGAGGAAAACAGAGGACAGAGGTCCCAGTCTAAGCTTTAAAGCACACTTTTACCCTTTGCATGACTTACTGACTTTACTTCCTCAGGCGTACCTTTGCGTGACTTACTTCCTCCAGCTAAGCTCGACTTCCTAAATCTTCCAAAACCTCCCTGAATAGGGCCAGCATCTGGACACCAAGAGTTCAGAATATAAGCCGGGGAAGAGGTCATTTCATGTGCAAACATGACCCGCTGCTAAGAGGATATGACTGGCAGGAACAGTTGATGATACTTCCAGCATCTGAAAATGATTTTTGTTACCTCCAGATGTGTCAATATTTTGGCTAGTGCACAGCTCTGGGCTGGACATACTTCCTTGGAATTTTTAAAGCAGTTATGTTTTCTGTTATTTCTGGGCTCTTTTGTTGCTTTGGGAAGTCCAAGGCCATACAGATTCCTATCAGTCAGTGTTTTCTCTCTGGAACCCAATAAGATGGCCTCTCGGTCACTAGCGTTTCAATCTGCCATGGGTTTTGCAATCTGGCACATGGCCCATTTTTATCCATTTTTCCTGAGTATTAAACAGGCCCCTTGGCCCTAGGAATGTGTGCCCTCCTTTTTTTTTTTTTTAGAAAATGCTTATTCTTTTGTTGGTTTGTAGCCACTGGCTCTAGTGTTCCCTATCATTCAGTGTAATAATATATTCCTTTAGTTTATTTCTTATTGTATTTATTTTTAACATCTCTTTGATGTTTTTCTCTCCTTTCTGAGACGGTTTCTTGATTTTTATTTTTAATATTTATCCTGTACTTTACCTTTGTTGCTAAAATCTGTTCCTTTTTGGTATTATACTATTCTTGTTTCATGATTAAGCATTTTTTTCTTATCTCTCTGAGGTTATAAATGAGTATTTTGGGCCTTCTTTGCTCAACACAGTTTGTTTCCTTCAGTTTTTTTCTTCTGTTTTGACTTTTATCTCTCATATGTCTCAAGAATGAGCTGTGCATTCACATTGAGAACTGAGTACACAAGTCTGATTGGGAACCTGGAGGACACGATTGGAGTTTGTCAGATATGTCACTGTACAATGATCTGATGGGCCTCTCTACTTAACAACCTTTCAACTTCCTCTACCCCTTTCTGGGGAGCTCGGATCTGGATACCAGTTTTCTAGAAGACACAAGGGCAATGAGAGGCTCTTACTCACTCAGTGTGCATATTTTCATTGGTCTCCTGGTTCAGAGTGGAAACACTGGTTCTCAGCTCTACTGAGAGTCTCACTCCTGTTTTCTCTTTGGTTTTTGCTGATGGAGAAAGGTGTATCCAACTACCTGTTGAAAACAGAGAGTGGAAAATTCATAGAGTGATTTCCCCACTTATCCTCCTTATTTAGCCTCTTTACTTCCCCTCTGCTTCTGGAGGTACCTGCCCCTCCCCCCATGGCTCCGAAGCTGGGCCTTCTGGGAATGTGGGAAACCAAACATGCTGGTTCTTGACTTCTCTGCTGCCTGCTCAGGATTCACATTCCTCAGGTCTGCCACGCCATCTCACACACACTTGATTGCTTTCCAGGCTCCCAAACACTGAGGCTTCCTCTTTTTCCTTATCCTGTTGATTTTTACTCTAAAACCTATTGTTAAAATATTAGAAATGGACAAAAGTATTCAACTTGCCTCCCTTTCCTCTTGAAGCTAAACATCCCTTTTAAATAAAATGAAGTCACTAAGTTCTGTTTTTTTAATACTGTCAATATTATTTGGACACTGTGGAGACTTTAGTGATTCTTCTCCACAGGCCATGCTTTTTTTTTGTTTTTTTGAGACAGGGATTCACTGTAGTTTTTTTTTTTTCTTTAGAGCCCATCCTGGAACTAGCTCTTGTAGACCAGGCTGGTCTCGAACTCACAGAGATCCGCCTGTCTCTGCCTCCCGAGTGCTGGGATTAAAGGCGTGCGCCACCACCGCCCGGCCAGGCCATGCTTTTATAAGTTAATTTTTAGATAAATTCACTTATTACTGTAAAGAATGTCAATCCTGTAGCATTAAAAACCTTGTGTGTATATGTCTATCTGTGGATATGTGCATATGAGTACAGCTGTATGCAGAAGCCGGAGGCGAGCATTGGGTCCCCTGAAGCTGGAATTACAGGTGTGTGGACCACAACATGGGTGCTGGGAACCAAAATTGGATCCTCTGGAAAAGTGAGAGATGATTTTAACCTCTGAGAAGTCTCTATAGCCTCCTCTCCAGTGGCATTCTGAATGAAGAAAACAATGTTGTTTCTTCTTAAACAAAATCTATTGTTCTTATCAATTTTCTCCTTCACTTTATCCCCTGCCTCCAGTTTACCCAGAAGATCTTATCAATTTCCCCTTCCTAAGGCTATCCACGTGTTCCTCTTAGGGTCTTTCATGTTCCCTAGCTTCTCTGGGACTGTGGATTGTAGCCTGGTTATCCTTTGCTTTGCATCTCATATCCTCGTATGAGTGAATAATACCATGTTTGTCTTTCTTGGTCTGGGTTACCTCATGCAGAATGATGTTTTCTAGTTCCATCCATTTGCCTGCAAATTTCATGATGTCATTGTTTTTTACAACCGAGTAATACTCCATTGTGTAAATGTACCACATTTTCTCTATCCATTCTTCAGTTGCGGGCAGCTAGGTTGTTTCCAGGTTCTGACTATTAATAATGAATAATGCTGCTGTGAACATAGTTGAGCACATGTCCTTGTGGTATGATTGAGCATCCTTTGAGTTATTGCCCAAGAGTGGTATTACTGGGTCTTGAGGTAGAGTGATTTCCAGTTTTATGAGAAACTGCCATACTGATTTCCAAAGTGGCTGGATAAGTTTGCATTCCCATCAGCAGTTGAAAGAGTGTTCCCCTTACTCCACATCCTCTCCAACATAGCTGTCATCAGTGTTTGTTATCTTAGCCATTCTGACATCCCAGAGTCATTTTGAGTTGCATTTCCCTGATGCCTAAGGATGTTGAGCAATTCCTTAAGTGTCTTTTGGCTATTTGGGATTCTTCTGTTGAGAATTCATTTAGAGAGAGCAATGAAAGAGCTATCTTGATAGAGGGAGCCATTATGGGGTTAGAAAGAAACCTGGTGCTAGGGAAACTTCAAGAAATCCACAAGGATGACCCCCAGCTAAGACTCCTAGCAATAGAGGAGAGAGTGCCTGAATGCTACCATCTTCTCCTGTAATCAGATTGATAACTACCCTAATTGTCATCAAAAGACCTTCATCCCCATGGGATGCCAAAAAGAATGGGACAGAGAAGTGTGCCCTGGTAGTACAGGTGAGGCTCGGGTGTAAAAGTGGGACACAAGAGCAGATAAAACCAGATTTTAGTTGGTAGGCGTCCTTGAGTCAGGAAAGTTGATACCAATGGTGAAGTGCCAGGGGCTGGTGCGGGTGTTGGTGTTGTCTGGAGAGCGCTTTGTAAGTTGGTCTTGGCCCAGACAGCAGGCGTGACCTGTAAAATATGCTTGAAAATGGATGGAGTTAAAATAGCCTTTGGAGACTGTTAGTTTTTACCAGACCTGATTTTTGATACAGCAGCAGAACTTTTTCCCAGGAACCTGTAGGTATCTGTAAGACAACTGGAACAGATTTACATCTTGGTGTCATAGCAAAAGGCTATGGCTTTGGGTTAAAAGGGAGGGACATGTTAGAAGACAATTAAAGGGAATTGGAAACTCTGAACCTCTGAAGATAAATCTGAAACCTGTTAGTCCTGGACTATGAAGCCTGTGAAAGAGGCACACCTGTATTTTAGCAGGAAACTTAACAAATGAAGTAATGAGCTACCAGTACCTTAAGTCATCAAATGCCAATAGACAGATCTAAGGGGCATAAATGAGCAGAAACGAAAAAGCGTTTTTAGCTTTGCAGACAGTCCCAAGTCTCTCCATAATCTTTGGAGAACACCAGCCTAGAAGTAGTGTTTGCTGTTGAGTACAAGAGGCTTAAAGATTTTTCTGTAGTTTGACCTTCCCGTTTGGTGGGCTTTCTCTGAGGTGGAGTTTGGACTGAGGCAACTCCCAGGGGAGAAAGCTTATGCCAGGAGCTGGGGTGAAGCCCCCAGCCAAACACTAGCAAGTGATCACAATTGTGTGTGCATGTATATATCTGTGTGTATGTGTATGTGTGTGTGTTTCAATTTAGTTACCTTCTTGTTCTTAAGAAAACCACTTTCTCTTGATCCAACAATTCTAGTCTTAGAAATCTTAACTAATCATCAGAATTGTGTATATAACTTCATAATCATATGCTTATTAACAGCAGAAAAATTAAATGCCAATAGCAAGGAACCAATTAATTAAATCATGCCATCTCCACATAGTAAAATACATGAAGCCATGAGACATGATTTTGTGTATAAGAATATTTAGTAACAGAAATATATATATATATATATATATATATATGTAAATTTAAAAGGTAGCTGAGAGCCAGGCATGGTAATACATCGCTGTCATTCCAGAGCGCAGGAGACAGAGGCAAGATTAGTGAATTGCAGGCCAGTCTGCTCTATACAGGAAGACCTTATGTCAGAAACAAAGCCAAAATAGAGGCTTTGGAAAAAAGTATGATGCAAAACAGACTTTAAAAAGACATCTTAATACCAATAGAACAGAAAAGTAGCAATGGATTAATAAACTGTGTGTGAAGAACAGGCTGTTGCTGGGGGTCCCCTTCTGTGTATTTTAGAAATCTGTCCATTTTCTAAGATGCAAATGGATGGATGTTTTTGCTTTCAGAGCTCTATTTTTAAAATAGTGCCAGGATTTTAAGTTTGCATTTAAACCGTTCACATGTTGTCTAGAGCATGATTGTAAAGTGAATCCATTCTGCTTCGAGGTTCCTGCTGGGCGGCCAGGAGAGCCGGGATCCCCTGGGGAGCCAGGACCCCCTGGACGGAAGGTGAGTGGGACTACTTCCTGTGAGCTCTTTGTGCCTTAGCGGTCAGAGCATGGGCACACCCCTCTCCAGGTGCACACAGCTTCTTCCTCCGCTGTTTGGCCACAATTTCCACTATTTTGTGCAAGGGAGAAAATGGGGTCAATTAAGTATATCCCTTGGGAGGAAGGGAATGGAGGGAGAGCGTGAAAAATCAGTCCAAAATGGGGTTCCCCTTCAAAGTATTTTCTTTTGCGTTTATAGATTTATTTAGTTGGGAGGTGGGGCACATGTCATGGCACACTTGGGGAGGTCAGAGAACAACTTTGGGAGTCGGCTCTCTCCTCATACTGTGTGGGTCGTGGTGATTGAACTCAGGTCATGGGGCATGGCTGCAAGTGCCTTTACCCACTGGGCCATGTGGGCAACCTGAGATTCCATATTCTTCTCAGTGAGCTGGGTTACGGTCCAGCCACGGCCTCCCTCCTAGATGAGCAAGTGATGAATGAATACAGCGGGAGTGGGAGAAAGGACGAGCGGTGAGCGGCGCACGTGATTAAAGCCGCCAGGGTCCTTCCTGGGGAGCATACCTGGGAGTCTGGGTGGGGCACCCCGCATCTCCCTTTGATGTTTCTGTTTGAGAGAAGTCAGATTCTTCCCGTCCCAGGAAGGGGTTGCAATAAGAAGTTCAGCCAGCTTTGTTCTTCCCACCCTCCACCCGGACATTCACGTGTGTCTCTTCATTTGGGGAAGAAGCTGAGATTAGCTCTTCAGGTGTTTGAGCTAGCCCCTTTGTGCCTCAGCCGTGGATAGGAATGCTCTCGGCTCGGCTTTGACCACTACTCCACTACTTACGGTGGAGATCCAACATCGGGTAGAAGACTCCAAGACTTGGGCACAGGAGAGGCAGCTGGGAGCAGGTGGCTCGGTCTTTCTGAGTTGTGAGCTGAAACACCCGCTCCGAAGATCTGTGGGCCACTGTTAGGTGGGCAGCTCTGTCAGGTTCTGGGCATCTCTGCCAGGATTTGGGGAACTTAACCTTGGAGGCATGTGTGCACTTAGTGTTGTCGTCACGGGGCGGTGAGTGCCCTACCTGTGTTCTCTGCTCCCTTTAACTCCACAGGAGGAACCCTTTCCTAAGGGCTCCTCGGGGCCGCTTTAGGCATGGCCTGGCTACTGAGGCGTTAGTCTGCAGCCCTAAAACAAGTTTGCTTGTTTCTTTCCCTAGGGTATAAAAGGGGCCCGAGGAGTGGCTTCATTTTCTGTAAGTATCTCCAATTCCAACACGGTGACCGGAGCATGCCTTTGGCTTCATGTGTACACTTTGTGACCCAGGGACATGGCTAATTCTCCGTGTTTTCTCTTTGAACTACAGACATGCGACCTCATTCAGTATGTGAGGGACCACAGTCGTAAGTACCCTGCTTAAATGATCCCGCCCCACCCCTATTCTCGCAGTTCTCTTAGAAGGAAGTTAGGAACTGGGTTCTCAGAACAGATGCGGTTGGTCAACCAGTCTCTTCTCATGAGAGTCGGCGTGAGTAAACTTTGAGTCCACAGGGAGGGGGTGGAACCTATTATACTAATCCCTTCTCTGGCTGCCAGCCTGTGTGCTGTGTAGTTCTGTACACTGGGGGCTTTAAACCCACGGAAGATGGAGGTCAGAACTTTCCCAATGGTCAAATAAGTCAGGGAAAAGAAGAGTCATACCGAGCTGAGTTTAAGATGATTGTTAATGTCAGATAGTAATTGACGAGATTGAGTTCAGCAGTGTGAAGAGGCAGCTGTGATGTATCCTGGTGAGAGGGTGGGTGGGGAGAGTGGGTGGGTGAGAGAGTGGGTGGGTGAGAGAGTGGGTGGGTGAGAGAGTGGGTGGGTGAGAGAGTGGGTGGGTGAGAGAGTGGGTGGGTGGGTAGAGTGGGTGGGTAGGGTGGCTGGGTGGAAGCCCCACTTTCGGTTTATGCTCTATTTCTCCTTTCCTGGAAAGGTGAGATTGACTGGAATGATTGATTGGCTTATAAAATTCACAATAATGCTTATTCTGCCAATAATTTTCTCTCTCAAAAATATAAAAAGGCATTCAGATTTGGCAAAAAGCTCTTTGAATTTGAGACCCTTGTAACAGGTCTCAATCATAATTCTTATGATTATAAATATCAACTAATGTTATAATTCTGTATTCACACACACCTTCATTGTGTCAGCTGCTCATTGAAATATACATAGTACTTCTTGAGTAAACATGGCAAATAAAAGGAAGAGTTAAAAGTTTCTTCAAGGCATTTAAAAAAAAACACAGATGAAGCATAGCCCATTTCTATATAGGGCATTATTCCAAGACACACAGATTTTAAAAAGCAAACATTTGTTTTGTATGTTCATATGTGTGTGTGAGCCCCTGAGTGTCTGCGCAACACATGCATGCAGTGCCTGTGGAAGCCAAAAGAGGGTGTCGGATTCCCTAGACTGGAGTTACAGATGGAGTTACAGACTGGAGTTACAAACCAGGTCCCCTGCTAGAGCAGCAAGTGCTCTTAACCACTGAGCCATCTCCCCAGGCCCAGAGCCACAGAACTTTAATGGTTCTAGAAGCCATTCAGTCAAGCTTCTCAGGACTCTGCCTTTCCGTAGCAGAAAGGAACTCTGGTAGGAATCAAAGCCTGTACCAGAGTCCACAAAAATAGGTCGTTTTGAGGTTGAATTTAGCACAGTAGGTTTTTTTTCCTAGCATGGGAACCAAGCAGACAGTAGTCATGAGTGGCAGAGCCAAGAGTGGGGCCTGATCTTTCAAAGTGTGAGGATTCCATCTAGCACATCTGGTCCAAAATTACATCTGGCATACAAAATTACTTCAGGAGTATGACTTAGAACATAAAAGCACATGGCCCTGTGGACATAGTCAGGATTCCTCCCAGACTGGGTCTTGCAGAGGAGGAAACCTCTGCAAATGAGTGTCCTGAAGCAGCACTGCCCAGTAGAACAACCTGACGTGGTGGAGGTGCCCCTGCTGACTTGCTGCCAGTCACGTGTGGCTTTGGACACCAAATGTGAAGAATGTCACCTAGAAGCTAAATTTTTCACTTGATTATTTGAAATTTAAACAACTATGCATGACTTGTGACCAGACACTGCAGGTCCAGCCAATATTTATTTCTTTCAGAGTATTTGTATTACTTTTAATTGCATGATACAAAACATGTCCCTATACAGGGTGACCCTCCCAAACCCCCAAACATTTTGAGTTCTGACACAATGTCACAAGTGGAAAGTTCACACCTGCCCTCATGTGACAAGCTGTAGTCAAAACATAGCACCCTAAATACAGTGGATAAGGTCACCTTCGTTTTACACAACGTCAGTATTTATGAAACAGAAGGACTTTTGTCTTGAGACTTGAGTCTGCCTCTAAGAGATCTTACTGGGTTTATGTATAAATATCCAAAACTGAAAAAAAATCTGAAATCAGTAACACTAGTGGTCCTAGCCTTTCAAATAGAGAAACTCAACTCATGCAGACATATACTATGTGTACATAGAGACATCAAATTTATATGTACACACATAATTGCATGACATGCATATATGTGTATATATTTGATCTCGGGGTGTAGGTCATTGGTGGAGCACTTGCCTAGCTTGGGCAAGAGCCTGATTCAGTCCCCAGCACTGCAGAAGACACAGTGGTAGAGTTCTTAGCTGGTCATGAGAAAGTGAGAGAAGTCCTGAGCTTGGTCCCCATTACTCCTATACCTCCTTAAAAAAAAAAAAAAGAAAGCCCAACAAAAGACACATACATGTATGTGTGTATTCGTGTATTGAATACACACATGCATGTATGCACATATAGAGTTGACATCTACAGATTTGTACATAAGAAATTATAAAGAGAGGTTGGGTCCCTCTAACTTCCCAAGTTGAGTTCAGCTCCGCAACATCATGTTCTCACAGACATGGTTTCCATCTCCGGCATCTGGCTGCAGGGGCTGATTTATGGCTGTACGTTGTCCTACTTCCCCTAGCTCCTCCCCTCTGGAGGGGATCCTGCTCTACCAGGATGCAGGCCGGGCACAGTCTGCATTCTCTCTAGACTGTCTGCGGCCTTGAGTTTTGAGTTCGGTATGCAAGCAGACAGGACTTCACTGCTCTGGTTTCCCTGTGCACTCTAGAACCCTGTTTGTCCACTGAGAAATAACCCCTCCCTTTTGTTCTTCCTCCCCAGCCTGCGGCGGACGTGGTGAGTGATCGTCATTTACCTTACCGCATGCACTGCTCCAGCTCTAAGGTGCCCCCCCCCCCCCAGGTCTGGAAGGATGAGGTCAAGCATGGTGCTGCCTGCCAGTTGGTAGAACTTGGACCCAGGCTTCCTTTACTCAGACTCACAGTAGACCCTTGCCTCTATGACTCATCAGTGCTGAACTTCCCCGCTGGGAGGCCCTTTCCTTGTCAATAACTTTCTAATGGCATATATCACCATTCGCCTCCCTATCTGACTTTTTAAAAATTATCTTTCCTCCCTCCTCCCCTCTCTCTTTGTCTCATCTTCTCTCTCCCATCCTCTCTTCGTCTCTCTTCCCGCTCCACCTCTCCCTTTCTCTTCCCCCTCTCTGTCATGTAGTCTCTGTAGTTCAGTGATTAGGAGGCAGAGGGCAGAAGGAAAATAGGATCAGGTAACAAGTGAGCAAGACGTGCGGTGGAGATAACGCTGAGACTTCCGTAGCTCGGGCTTAATGTTAATTGCCAAGCTGGCTCGGTATCTTTTAGTCTCATTTTAATCCAAGGCTTAGTGCATGATATATTTGTATAACCCCATTATCAGCCTGATATAAATACACAAATATATACATACACGTGAATATATGTATACATATGTATATATGCATATATATATCCCCTTATATAAATTCACCAGCCTTTACCCTCTGCCGATTCATTCCTTCAACATGGATTTAGTGAAAGCCTCCTGTAATCTAGTCTCCTGTTTTCTGCTGGGGACAGAGTTGTCAGCAGACAAGATTCCCAACCTCACACATCTCCATTCTCAAGGGGAGTCCAGATAAAAAACAAAAGAATTCAGAATCTGAGATAAAGCACAGGCTTCACTGCAGCCAAATCATGTCCAGGGGATGGGTATGCTTTGGACCAGTGTTCCCCTCTGAAGCAGTGAACTTGGAGTCAGGACTAAAGGAGGCACCGTTTTCTAAGTGCAGGGCAGGAGAATTCAAATACCAACTCCTTAGAACAAGGCAGACCTAGACATCCCCCGGGAAGCAGCAGAGCCCACTAACCCTGCGGCTCAGTGATGGGGAGGACCGGCATGTTAAACAAATGGGGGCGGAGCCTAGAGGCTACAGCAGGCTGGTTGTTGCCGGCTAATATATGGGATGGACTAAAGTCCGCTCTGAAGGAAAATCAGTTTGTGGAAATTAGATGGACTTGTGATGCACGATGTTAAATGAAGTCACATAATCTCAGAAAATCATGTTCTCCCTCATAGCCTGTCATACGTGGGGGTACTGTATGACATGCAGAAAGGAGAACAAGAAATGGCAAAGATTAGGCGGTGAGAAGAACCGGATGCAGGTAAAGACACGGTTATGGAAGAGGATATAAAGCTAATTTCTTTTTTTGTTTGAACTGTGTTGTGGATTTTCTAGGTTCTCTTGTGCATAAGTGAATAGAAACAGAATCAACAGTGAAAGTGTAAAATCCAATGTGAAGCTCTCGGCTTCAGAGCGGCTAGTCTAATGTACAGAAGCTCACCGGGATGTATAGACTTCGGGTCTGGCTAATCTGTTTATTATAAGGAAGTTTCAAATAAACAGTTTTAGTTATTGACAGGGCCAGAGGATGAGCTGGTAGGGTAGTGGATGTGTAGGCAGAGATGTCACCTGCTTTGTGGTGGCAGAAGCCATCAGAGCGTGCTCTCCAGAGTCCTAGGGGCTCCTGGAAGCAGTATGTTGGCTTCAAGGCTAGACTTAGTCCTTAAGTAATTAGAATTAGTCCTTAAGTAATTTTTTTTGCCTAGAAAAACTAAAGTTTTTCTGTGCTTTCAGACGGTGCTTTAACCTTTCCTTCCCTGTACCTCTAAATTATTCTGGCATCATTCCTGGGTTTTGTACCCTGTACAAAACAACCCAAACACAAAGCTAGAAGCACCAAATTCACACTTAGTTAGCATTCACCTTTTCATTGTAAAATTAGCATCACTTTGATTTTGAAAAACATGCTCATCCCAGTAATTAGACTCAGAGGCAAAAACATTGTGTCCCATATCCCCCGAGATGGATTAGTTTGGCTTTCAACGTGTGCTATAACTGGTCCTGGAATCATTCCTTTTGTCTGTGAAGCTCAGGAGTTCAGGATGACCTTGAACTTCTGATCCTCCTGGCTCTACCGCCCAAGTGTGGGATTATAGGCATAAGCTGCTGTATCTGTGTGATGTGGTGTTGGGTCTCAAGCCCAGGGCTATGTACCTGTCAGGTGACACCATACTGACTAAGCTACACCCTAGACCCTTATCCTCCAGGGTTTTTAAAAATTATAGGAGTTTCCATAGCTATTTCCTTTAAAATCCTTTTTACCTTGTTTTTATTCTCTCATTAAGTGAAAACAGTTTGTGGTTTCCCATGATTAAAGTGCAGACACAAAAGTCTACGCCTCTGAGCCAGCTCCTGGAGGGTAAAGGATATTGCCAAAAAGGTTCTACTGTTTAGAAGGAACTGGAAATGAACTTACAGATTTTATCCCCAGTCGTGATGACTTTAGACTGTTTTCTTATGTTCATCTCAGGAGAGCAGAGCCAGCTTTTAGAACAGCGATTTTAATGATTCAGGATGTAAAGATTTAATATTTTATATGTTTTAATATTTGGGTTATTAATTATTTAATGTTTAAATATTTGAATAGTTAGCATTTTAAACGATTTTGTTTTCCATGTATTGCTTTTAGGCAAGCGTTCTACATGATAAGAGGCATTTTGTATGTGTGTGTATGTGCGTA
The DNA here is from genome assembly GCF_014885135.2 of Alexandromys fortis. NCBI lineage: Eukaryota > Metazoa > Chordata > Mammalia > Rodentia > Cricetidae > Alexandromys > Alexandromys fortis. The sequence goes on along the minus strand of NW_026067915.1, from coordinate 6,540,139 downwards.
TCTTTCAGAAAAACCGGAGTGCCCGGTGCATCCAACTGAGTTGGTGTTTGTCCTGGACCAGTCCCGGGACGTCACGGAGCAGGACTTTGAACGGATGAAGGGGATGATGGTTTCCCTAGTTAGGGATGTCAAGGTCAGGGAGACCAGCTGCCCTGTGGGTGCACGTGTTGCCATCCTCTCCTATAACTCCCACGCCAGGCACGTGATCCGCTTCTCAGACACCTACAGGAAGGACCAGCTGCTCAGGGAAATTGAAGCTCTTCCTTACGAGAGATCCTCTGGCAGCAGGGATATTGGCAAAGCCATGAGGTTCATCTCCAGGAATGTCTTCAAGCGAACCCTGCCAGGGGCTCACGTGAGGAAAATCGCCACGTTTTTCAGCAGCGGTCAGTCGGCCGATGCCCAGTCCATCACCACGGCTGCCATGGAGTTCAGTGCCCTGGACATTGTGCCGGTGGTGATTGCGTTCAGCAACGTGCCCTCCATCAAGCGTGCCTTTTCGGTAAGCATTGCATAAAACACTGTTCATGGACTTCACCAATATTCAGAAACCTCCTAAGGAAGTGTATAGCTACATTGTCTTGCCTTCAGAACAAGGTCTACTTTCTTAAAGAAGCCAGGTCTACCTACCCAGGGGTGGCACCACTCCCTGTGGAACATCCCTGTGGGATGGAGCCTTCCATATCAGCCATTAATCAAGACAATACCTCACAGACCCGCCGACAGGCCAACCTTATGCGGCATTTTTCAAATGCGGTTTGTACCTCTCAGATAACTCTAGCTTGTGTCAAGTTGACATAAAACTAGCTAGCATGCCGGCTCCCCCCAGCCTCTCTCTGTGCATTCTAAACTAGCTAGCATGCCGGCTCCCCCCAGCCTCTCTCTGTGCATTCTAAACTAGCTAGCATGCCGGCTCCCCCCAGCCTCTCTCTGTGCATTCTAAACTAGCTAGCATGCCGGCTCCCCCCAGCCTCTCTCTGTGCATTCTAAACTAGCTAGCATGCTATACCGGCTCTCCCCAGCCTCTCTCTGTGCATTCTAAACTAGCTAGCACAGGGCTCCCCCCAACCCTCTCTGTGTGTTCTAAACTAGCTAGCACACTGGTTCTCCCCAGCCCTCTCTGTGCATTCTAAAGAATGAAAACTTTTTCATGTCTTTCTCCTGTGCCATCTTACGGGGTTCTGTGGCGCCTGTGAAGGAGAAGCAGTCCAGAACCATCCAGAGAGCGCCTGCACTGTCATCCGCTGCACGCAGTCAGCTGTGCTCTCAGCCGTGCGGCTGAGGCGTTGCGTTTCCCAGGAAAATAAGCAATAAGAGAAAACAAACACAGAAACTTTCATTTTAAACCCCCAGCTCACGCTCAGTTTAGGGAAGTTTTTTGCCACTACAGTCACTGCCATGGTAAGCAATGGGATCAGTGGTTCCAAAACCACATCTTCCAGACTTTCTGAAGAGTCTTGCTGGGGTGTTGGGAGCATGCAGGTTACCTGTGGGCCCTCCCTAATAGAACAATTGATCAGCATCTTTGAGGACGACCTGCTTTAGCTTTATATCATTGGGCAGATGCATGACTAAATGTGAGCATCCATTGTTAAGCAGGCCAGGGCCAGAAATGTGCAAATTGTTACACTGTAGATACACAGAACGCAAAGCTAGTTAGCAGATGGCGGCGTTCCCTGGACAATACCCTGAGAAACGTCCCTCTCAATTAAGATCCAAGGCTAGGACTCTGAAGCGGCTGGAGCGTGGAAGCTGGTTCTTGTTGGGAAAGAGAAGACCTGGCGTTGAAGCCTTCGGGTCCCCACTCCTACCCTGGGCTCACTTTTGTCTGTAAAGTGATGAGGCTGGCTACATGGTTTCTAAATTTTCTTTTGGCTTATTCTGATTCGTCCTTGCAGCCCACTCCTACCCCGGATGGCTGCCCCCTACTCTCTGAGCTGACACAACATGGCTTGGTGTCTGGTCATTGTTTACGGACAGCGCTTTCCCCTGAGAATCCATTTGCATAGTCCGCAAGCAAGCGAGGCTGACTTTACTAGAGATAGCAAGAGGAAGCAGAGTATTGCATTCCACTACGCGTGGTCCCCGTTCACGGCATGACAGCTCCTGTCCCCTTCACTGTCCAACCTCCATGCCCACCCCTGTATGACACATCATGCTTGCTTTTGTTGTTTGCTCTTTCTTTGTCTTTTTCTGGTATACTCTGAGCCTTTCTCCATGGATCCGTGTCTAACAGTGTAGCCCAAGTCTCCAGTTCTCACAAGATCTCAGTCTTCCACTCCATCTCAGGAAGAATATCAAGGCAAAGCCCTGGGCAGCCAAAGAGGCATCTGGTGAGCACCGGTTCCTCCATCTCTGGTGCACAGGACAGAAAATGGGCAGAAACAGCTAAGCCTTGGGAAGAGCCCCTTCTTCCTTTCTTCTCCTTCCTCCCCTTCCTCAGCCCACACATGGAATATGCCCCCAGCTCCCATGTCTCTGCAGACTCTTGTCTCTAGGCAGTCCAGCAGCCCCCAGGACTCCAGTTCTCGGCTCCTGAAAGAACGGTTCAGTCTGGTTCATGTCCTGCTCTGGTCCAGGTGGCTCTGCTCAGAGAAATGGTGTAACCCTGAGTAACCAGGACCTCCATGGTCGCACCTCCATGGATTAAAGATGGGAGTGAGACTTGCCAAAGAGAGAGGAGAGCTATTAAGAGTCTAAGGATGATTCACTAAGAACATCATCTGGCCCATCGCAGTCACAGGATGGGGCCACTATAATTTCCTTCATCTACTAACCATCCCACAGTTGACAGGCAAGTCCCTGGTCAGTTGGCGCATCCTTATCCATGCTCTCTGAGCTGGCCCTGGCTCAGTCTTCAATCACTCATCACTGGTCAGGTGGAGCAAAGGTGTGGTTCACTTGAGACACTGTAGCTGTCTCTCAAAAGCACCAACGGTGTGGTATAGGGCCACTCGTGCCGGGGCACTAGTCAAGACTGCACCCTCGCGCTCCCTTAGGTGGGCTGCTAACGGTACTGCTGCCGCGAGAGGATTGAGATGGTTCGGGGAGGAGACCCACCCGGGCCTGGGTCTGAGCGTCTGAGCGTCTCTGCTTCAGTGCCTAGCTCACCAGAAAGGGAACACATTGGCGTGGCTAATTTTGGTTGTCAATTTGACGGCACCGTAAAGAGCAACTCTCAGCTTCTTGGTTCTCTCTGGGACTCGGGGTGAGGCCAGGGGAGGCGGGGTGGGAATGGGAGTTTCTTTTCCATAATGAACTTGAGTGTAGACTACCTCCTTTGATCAGCTGATCATTTCTCTGCGCTTCAGTCCCTCTAGATGAAGAATGGAGATGGGGCTGTGCCCTGGCTAGCTGGGTGGTGGATACGAAATGTTTTGTGCTCCCGGCTGAGCCACAAGGCACCCATTGTGTGCCAGTAACTGCTTCGTAATGGTGAGCTCTCCTGTTTGGCAGCTCAAGGGGAGAGTCGAGGTTAAAACCAGCTGGGCCACCTCCCAGCAGCCTTGTGGGGTTTCTCTCCCCTGACCTCAGCTCTTGAGCCACGCTGGAAGGTTCCTACAAGCCCAACCCGCTCAGCAAGTCTTTCCCTTGCTTCTGCTTCTTCTAGATTGATGACACCGGCACATTCCAAGTCGTCGTGGTTCCCTCCGGGACTGACGCAGCGCCAGCGCTAGAGCAACTCCAGCGGTGTACTTTCTGCTATGGTGAGACCCACGGGGACGAGCGAATTTGATCAGGCCTGCCGAGTGTGTTGAGTCACCCTGGCAGAAGCAGCCGGAGCTCCGCCAGAGGGAGATGCAGGGCCCGGGACAGGCCTCGTCGGGCTTGGGGTGCACACTGCATCTTCCACAGATGCAACCTCTCAGTTCAGCCCGCAGGACCCCCACAATAGATCCCAGGACAAGGGTTACTCTCCTGCCCCCTCTACTTGAGCACAGCTTCCAGGAAACAGCGATAATTTAAAACAATAAGCAACAGCAAAACATTAGTCTGTCCCCTTGCCAAGTTTTTCGTGCTATTGAGTATTTTATATGTGTTTTCTAAATCTCAAGTGTTCGCAACTCCCAAGAAAGGGCTTTAGGGCAACCTGGCAGTTTCCTTTCTGGGTGGTAATTTGGTTTTCAGTGCCGTAGGCATGGAAGACAGAAAGTCCTACAATCCTCACCCAGGAGTCTTCATAGACTCACTGAGTTAGGCATCAGAGAGGTGTGGAGTACCGGTTGTGGTGTTTTATCCGGCCTGTCAGTCTAGCTGGAAACAGTCTTCCCCCCTCCTCCATTTGATGCTCCAGTCACCATGTGGAAACCATGGAGTTTCAGGTGGTTGTGACAGCAGGCCGTCCCCACGGTGCTGCTACAGGCTGGGCACTGTTATAAGGACGCTGCATGATGCCAGCTACGATGGCGATAGTTGTGACTTACGCTATTGGGTTTCTTATGCTCCAAGCATGGTTTTAATTGGCTCACATAAATTGCGTCTCTCTAGGCTCGCAACCACACTGAAATGCTTTAACAATTATTAGCGCCACTGTACAGGTGGGAGAAATCAAACGGAGGGACACAATATTTTTCTCAGGGCCACACACGCAGATCAAGTCCAGGAAAGCCGGCCCTGAAGGACCTTTCATTTTTGCAGACAGCAAGCCTCACTCTGTTCCCTGAAACTCTCCATTCAGACCTTGAGAGGATGTCTGAAGCCTTCTCCGTGTGTGTCAGTGGGATGCTGGGGTTTGCTGTGTAGATGAATTACACAGAGAGTGGAATTCTGTGACGAGGGGGACAGTGTCCTGGTTCCTTCTGTCTCCCTCTGCAGCCCCAGAATCAAGCTCTCTGCTCACACAGCCAATTCTGTGGATTGCACTGGGATTTTTGGGTCCTGTCACCCAACACCCCCCCAAACCAGTGAAGCACTAAGATTCGTCTGTCCTATCCATTCTTCATTGCACCCCTGAACAAGTCAGTTCCAGCTGTGTGCTGATGTGCCGCACAGTCAGTAACCACACGTGTGACTGGGGAGAGATTTTTGGCTCTATGCCTTGGCTTAAACCCTTGTTTTGTCTCCTATGCATATAAAGATATGGAAGATATTTGGCTATCACTTCCTGCAATTAAAAACCCTACAAAGCAGAGAAAATGGGCAGCCTGCTGTCCCTGATTTTAGAAACTGCTCTGCACACAGGTGACGATTCTGTCATCTGACCATTATGCAGAGTCATAAAATTTCACTAAACTTCAGGAAGGGACATAGGCAAAGCTAACTTTATTGAGTTCATGAGCAAGCAAGAAATTAGGACGATTGCTACACCCACAGAATCTTCATGTTAGTCACTAAGTTTTCCACCTAAGAGCTGATGCTTGTGGTCCATGCCGGTATCTAAGTTCCATCTGCATGCTTGCTATCCCATTTGTCCATTGCCCTGTGGATTTTCAAGAATGCCTTCCCCCCCTCAGACATCACATTTACTGTCAGCCTTGCAAGGGTGTCTGGGTCAGCCTGATCCCAGTCAGGCTGTCTCCTCCATTGTGCGGAGGAACTGTGCTCAACTGTGGCTTGGCCAAGGTGATGCCATGTTTGTCATGTGATAAGAACCTAGGTATCCCAGCTCTCGGGTGAAGGGACCATCCAGCATGTCCCTGTGTCCCTCATGTGTCCTGCTTCAGTCAGTTCTGTTAAACTAAATTAAGTGGCTTCTGAAACCATCTAACAATAAAACACTGACTCGTGCGGCCTACACGGTAGCTCAGCAGGTAAAGGTGCTTGTCCCCAATCGTGACAGCTTGCGTTCAATCCCCAGGACCCAGGCAGAAGGAGGGGGCTGACCCCTGAAGGTCGTCCTCTGCCTCCACACATGTGCTGTCCTAGAATACCCACATGTGTACACAAATAAGTAAACATTGAAAAGAAACTGCCATGGACTCCATATACGGAAACTTCTAGAAATACGGCGCATCCTTCGTAATGACTTCCTCTCCTGCTTCAGCTGGTTCTATGAAAATAGATTAAGTGACTTCTAGAATTCTCCCACTTCCCATTTATCATATTCCTCTGAGCATTCTTTGTGGTCACATTCAATAAAACCGACTCTCTGCTTTTCTCCTGCTATGCATAATGAGAGGGGTGTATGTATAAAAGTGACTTCATTTTATGGAAGAGCTTTGTTAGAAGGGGCACGAAGTTATGAACTCTTACTTAAATTGAAATAAGAGATCCATTGCCTTTTAAAGCTTAATTTTCAAAGCAGAGGAGTTTTCCACAGCTAGTGTGGTGATTAAGGCCCTTGGCTTAGCCTGCATACTGTCAACAGCTAAGGAGTGTGTTCTTACAGTATGTTCTAGAACGTAGGAGATGAATTGCTCACTTAAAACTTTATAGACAGAATACAACTTAAAACAATTGGTGGTATGGAACAGAGTCAGGGGCTCCTGGGTTGGTATCAGATCTGGACCTTTTGGTGGTAAACGCTCTTGGTGTTAAAGATAATTATTTTATGTGCTGAGACTATGTAGTTCCTAGATGCTCAAATAGCTAGGGTGGAATCTTTCCACTTTTTGTCCATATCTGTTTAGTAACTCTAAATGACTTGGTCTGCAGACCCGTGCAAGCCGGATGCTGCTTGTGACCAAGGCAAACCACCCCCAGCACAGTCCTACCTGGATGCTGCCTTCCTGCTGGACGGCTCCCGGCACGTGGGGAGCGCAGAATTCGAAGACATGAGAGGCTTCCTGGAAGCACTGCTAGATCACTTCGAGGTCACTCCTGAGCCAGAGACATCTGTCACTGGAGACAGGGTGGCCCTCCTGAGCCATGCTCCCCCCAACTTCCTACCCCACAGCCAGAGGAGTCCAGTTAGAAGTGAGTTCAACCTAACCACCTACAGCAGCAAGCGCCTCATGAAGAGGCACGTGGAGCAAGCAGTGCAGCAGCTGAACGGAGACACTTTCCTTGGCCATGCCCTCGGGTGGGCTCTGGACAATGTCTTTTTAAACACACCCAACCTGCGGAGAAACAAAGTCATATTTGTGATATCGGCTGGGGAAACCAGCCACCTGGACGGGGACACCTTAAAGAAAGAGTCCCTACGAGCCAAATGCCAGGGCTATGCCCTCTTTGTGTTTTCCTTGGGCCCTGACTGGAATGACAAGGAACTGGAGGACCTGGCCAGCCACCCTGTGGACCAGCACTTGATTCAGCTTGGCCGGATTCATAAACCTGACCATGGATATGGTGTGAAGTTTGTGAAGTCCTTTATAAACTCCGTCAGGCGTAAGTCATTCATACAAAACTCTTCCTGCACATTAGCACTTGCTTAGTATCCTCCAGAAGGGCAACGACCTGGCGCGTGCCCTTGGTTTGACACCTCTGGTTTGTCTTCAAGGGCACTGCAGGTCAGGGAGGAAAATGTGTGATAATGGAGGGCGGGAGGGACGCCCTGGTTTCTAAGCATTTAATTTTCTGGCTCATCTTTTTTATGCCGCTGGTTCCTATGGAGAAGCAATCATAACAAGCAGCTGTCCACACATCTGTCTGCATGGAGAGGTGGAGTCTGGGGATGTGAAGTCACAGCCTGGACTCTGGCTCCAGAGCCGAACCCTTGTCACGTGACACTAGCGTGCTGCCCTTAGTGCGAGGTTTCCACAGTTAACACAAAGAAGCCAAAGAAAGAATGAAACAATTCTTGGCTTCGCTTTGGCAAGTTCCAAAGTCAGAGCTGGGAGTGTGAGGAGATGCCATTTTGCCGGTTAGAACGAAGGGCGTGGCTTTGCACAACTGTCTCCCAGCCTCTTAGGATCCAGTGGTGAGAACCAGTGGCTCCCATAAGGAAGCAAACGTGGGCATTCTGAAAAATGCGCAATCCATTTTGGATGCAGCAGGATGGCTAAGGAGGAGCCATGGCTGGATACAAGACTGAAGGTGGAAACGCAATGGGCTGATGTCTCAGTGTTTTTGTCCCCAGGAGTCCAGACAGAGAAAAGGGAAAACACAGGCTAAAGGATGATTGAGTCCCTGCCTGCTAGTTCCCAAACTTGTTGTTGTACTAAACTGCAAAGTGGGTGAGTGCAGGTCAAGAGAGACTATTGATGAGGCTGATGTCACATCCTGTCTGGTGTGAATCCAGGATGAGCATGAACAGTCAGAGCTGGTTAGGGATGCGGGGTTCAGGCTCCACCCAGACGTTCTGAACCAGAATGTGCATCTTATCCGAGCTCCCAGGAAATTCACGTATATGAGATGGTTTCAGAGACACAGGTATGGGGAGAGTGAGACCCCAGAGTGAAGTTTATTTTGAAATGTTCTGAAACAGGAAACCCCCAAAATGAGCTAAGGGCAAGGTATCACCCTGAAGGGAGGCTTTCACAAGGGATGAGCAAAAGACCACTTGGTAAAAAGAAGCAGGCTTGATGGCCCATGGATATTGGAAGACTTGACCTGGGAGCTCCTTCCTGGGATCCCTTAATCCTTCCTGATGTTTCATGCTAATGCACTCAATCACATGACCAGATGAGGCAGCACTCCCCCTCGGGAAAAGGGCAGGTAGCTCTCATGGGAACAACAGAAGGCACTCTGAAACCCTGACTATGATGCAGCTACCTTCCCTATTTCCGGGGCTTTCTAGACATCTAGAAGGCACCATCTCTAAAAGACAGCTGCAGAACTGCAGGAAGCCACTTCCGCCACAGCCCCCATCGTCACACTCTTTCAGCACAATTGAATTACTGGCCACCTACTTTGAGCCACTATTCAGGTACCTACTTTGAGCCACTATTCAGGTGTCAGGCTTAAGGAATAGCCTTGTCTGCTTCCCTTCTGAAGTTCTAGAAGCCTTCGGAGTGTTTGTGATTCATTTGGCACACTGCCACAAAGACAGCAAAGCAGGGGCCACACCAGGGCAGTACATTTCCTTAGGGAAGCAGCTCAACAACTCTCTCAGGAGACATGAAAACCCAAAGCCAGACCTGGTGGGCGCAGTGCACACAGGTAATTCTTGTTCTTGAGAGGTAGAGGCAGGAGGATTGTTGTAAGCTCAAGGCCAGGCCAAGCCACTCAGACCCTCCTCAAAAAACCACAACAAAACAAAATAAAACATACCCTAAAGGTTAGGTGCAGCACAGTGTTGGGTCATATCACCACAGACTGCCCTTCCTGGAATAGCGATTCTGAGGGCAGGCTCTGTTACAGCCCAGGACACGCCTGTTAGCTGGAAGACCCACGCAGCACCAGGAAGGGGTGTGAGTGAGGAGTGGAGGGAGAGAGAGAGAGTGTGCGTGTGAGCCAGAGGACAGTCTCAGTTGTCTACCTCAGGCAATGTCTACCATGATTTTTGAGACAGGGTTTCTCGGTGGCCTGGAACTTGTCAAGTAGGCTGGCTGGCTAGCCAGTGAGTCCTGAGGATCTAGCTACCTCTAAGGTTGCCTCTCCAGGGCCAGCGTTGTAAGTGCTCGACGCTGGGCCTGGCTTTTCCAGAAAGATATTTGTTTAACAAATCTTTTTTTTACTTCATGCCTTCAGGGCATGTATAACACATTTAAAAAATTTTTTCCTGTAAAAAAATAGCTTTTGCATTTTTAAGTGGATTAAGGCATGCTTTAGTGTTATGAAAAATTAATATTCTTCCAAATGAAGTGAGGCGATGAATTAAACCCAAAGGCACTTAGTTTGCTGCTAACATAAAGGCCATAAAGAGACTACCCGGTTCCCTTTGCATTTTCATACTCCACAAAAACAAACAAAATACTCTAATTAGTTCCTATCAGAGACAAGAGGATTATTCGGACTGACTGGCTCACGCTATCTTTCATAACGACTAAATGACTTTAGGAGCGACAGGCATCTCCGTGAAAAGCTGTTTGCCTTTGCCTATATATTCACTAGAGACCTCTCTCTCCAAACTTAGCTTGGGGATTTCCCTGAGACGTTTCTCACGCCTGGTGACCATCTTGATGGACGCTGGGAAATGAAGTGCTACTGCAGGGGACAGACATGGTGGCAGCCTTACCTGGGCCTGTTTTCTCTCTCTAGGTGGGATGAACAAGTATCCGCCTGTCAACTTCAAAGCCAAGTGCAGCAGACTCAGCCCTCCAGATTCGAAGCTGCGCCCACACCAGTTTCAAAGGTACTGTGAGCTTGGCGTGATTTCACAGGTGGATGTGTACCCCTCCTTAGCCTTTATTTTTATCCTTTTCTCCCTCTCCCCTCGCCCATTCTAGCCAGACAGAAATCTGTTCTACATATTATGACTTAAGGGAGCAAGAGATGTTTTTTTAAATCCATCAAGTTGATCCGGAAATAACAAAATAGTATTTTTATTATTTTAAATGACAAGTTCAATTATTGAAACAAAGCATTCAGTGGGACATCCCAGTGGCAATGAGCATGCCCAGTGGCCAGATCTTGGTTTCCAAACAGCACTGTGCATTCAAAGGAACCAGAGTTTCTTGGTGCCTGAGACATGTCCAGGATCTGGTGAGGAAACTCCAGTTCCACTCTGAGACAATGGAGTTATTCCAGAAAGCAAAAACATAGTAAGAAAAAAACAAAACAAAACTAACAGTGTCGTGTCAAAGGTTAAGTGAGTTGGTTTGACATGATTCCCATGGGCCTAATCTTGGACAGCTGCAGCTCCAGAAAGAATGAAGGCGATAGATTAGAATGCACTGAGTGGCTCAGTTAATGCATTACTGTATGCATGCTATGTGCATGACCAAGGCGCATGTGTGTGTGTGTGTGTGTGTGTGTGTGTGTGTGTGTGTGGCGGTCAAAGGACAACTTTGGGGAGCTGTTCTCTAGTGTTCATTGGGATCCAGCAGTCTAACTTTGGGGAGCTGTTCTCTAGTGTTCTCCGTGGGGTCCAGCAGTCTAACTTTGGGGAGCTGATCTCTAGTGTTCACCGTGGGGTCCAGCAGTTTAACTTTGGGGAGCTGATCTCTAGTGTTCACCGTGGGGTCCAGCAGTCTAACTTTGGGGAGCTGATCTCTAGTGTTCGCTGTGGGATCCAGCAGTCTAACTTGAGTTATCAGGTTGCACAGCAAGTACTCTATCTGCTGAGCCATCTTGCTGGCCCCACACTGCATGGTTTAAATCTATAAATCTATACACATTCTCAAAAAGGATAGAGAAAAACCTTTTCTTTATATAATACTAGATAATACATCTAGAATGTTGGATTAGAAAAAAGTCACCAATTTGTAATCATAACGCTACTTACAAATGTAATGACTGGTTATCAGGATACAACAATCATTAGTGGACAGGTGCTGGTGCCGCGTGGTCCCCGCAGTCCTGGTGTCACGCACATTCTGAGGTGATGGATTGGAACATGCAGTGCATCACCCGTGTGAAGTTCTTGCTGGAAATGTCTGACCTGAGGCTAATGAGGAGGAAATCACGGAGCAACCTCAGGACGTGGAGTTGTTAGATCATAGGTCTTATGTCATGAATAAAGGGATAAGGACGAAGGGTTCTGGAATGAGAGAACTAAAGGGAGGGCAGCCAACTGTAATTCTATGAACTTTAATTGGATCCTAGATCAGAGGGAGGGGGAAAAAGCCCATATAAAAGTGATTTGGAGAACATCAGGGGAAATTTGAGTGTGGACAATACATTGAAGTGATTGAAATGTGTGGATGTCCTGGTGTGCAGGAAAGAATGTTTTTACGAGAAGCTTCCTAGAGAATCTGAAAATAACATGTATGATGGTTGCAACCTAGACTTAGATGCGTCTTTGCTTGTGTATGTACATGTGCATGGATATGTGCACATGTGTGTATGTATAGAGGCCTGATGTCGACCTCAAATGTCTTCCTTGATCAGCCTGCTTCATATATATATATACACACACACATATATATGTGTATATATATATAGGCAAATTCCCTCCATGAGGTAGCTTGATGTTTTAGCAAGTCTGGCTAGCAGGCTTGCTCAGGGATTCCCTGTCTTTATCCCCTGCCATGATGGAATTACAGGCAGACTGTTAAGCACACTTTCATGGGTTCTGGGGATCTGAAGTCCAGTCCTCAAGCTTGTGTAGCAAGGTCTTAACCCACCGAGCCACCAGAGAGATAGCAGCAGTTCTGCGGTAAGCCACAGTGAACCAATACACAATAATACACTCAGCCACTGGCCATAATCAAACACCATCACCTGACTCACACTTAGACAGACATCGTTGGCAGTGTGCCTTCCCTGAAGTGTGTGCATTCTAGTCTGTGTGGCTGCCAATCATTCCAGCCTAGGTGCTAAGAATCCCCCAGAAACCCCTGCCTGGAGGCTCCAGCTCTCCTACAGCAGTATGAGATCCAGGGGAACTGTCCAGCAGCAAAAACTTCCTGAAGTCCAGCCTGAAGCAACCTATGAAGTCCATACAAGAAGAGTAGGCTCCCCCTACTGCAAGTGCCAAGAACTGAGGAAGAGGGATCAGCTATGACTGGATGAGTGAGCAGACTGACTCTGGTGTGGAGGAGGAAACCTTATGGCTGAGGTAAAGGGGAGTGGCAGGTGCAAAAGCAGCCTCAAGGCATTCTGGGGGGCTGTGCGTGAAGACGTTGTTCTCTGCAACTGCTCTTAGTTTTGAAATCGGGTTTTCTAAGTGATGGAAAGATGAAGCCCTCACTTGGGACTTATCCTGTGCTTACTTGCAATCTCCCTACTGCTGCCTCCCCTGGACCAGCCACTGTGGCATCTTCTGGTTTGCTTGGCCTTTCTTCTCCGCTCTCTTCATAGGAGGCTTGTGGCCAGGCACTGTACTGGGAACCAGTTTGAGCTGGTGACATCCTGCATGTTTTTGTTCCTCTCCAATCGGCATTCCTGGCAAGAAGGTGGTGATATTTGCGGGCACTGTGTATCCAGTGGCTAGGATAGCAGAGGAAAGGGGCTCAGTTTCTGGCCATCTGTCTAGAGGATGACAGGCCAAGACGTGGGATGGGGTCACCAGAAGAGTTGTGCCTCCCTGTGCCAGAGCTCAGTGTTAAATGACAAATGAAAAATTGCCATGGGCAGGGAGAGGGGACATCCATAGAAGAAAAAGCTTTTATTCTGCCTTTTGACTCGGGCTTGAATTTTTGTTCTTCACTGGGCTTCACAAAGACCACAAAGGCAGGTGTCAGAGCCAACCTACTACACACTCAAGAGGCAATTCTAGAAACTACTCTGTTGGAAGAACAAAATGAGTGGGGAGAAGAGGATCCACAGGGCTTTTGGACAGGTAATTTCTCCTCCTGCCCTAGATACACAAGAGGCTGCTTCTCCCCTGAATCTAAAATAGTCAAGTGGCTGGGGCATCATGGAATGGGGATGTGAAATTTATACCAGGTCTGTGAACTCCCTGATGGTGTAACCACCCAGAACTCCCCAGCCCTTCTCTAAGTAACCAAAAATTGTGATGAAAGCAGCCACACATGTGCCTCTGAAGCTCCGTGCCTTGGCCTTTCCAGAGGAGGGAGGCAGAAAGAACACAGGATTGAAGAGGATGGAATGCCTGGGAGGCACAAGGTGCAGCCGCCAGCCGGATGCCCTGAGAAAGACCCGCACTGGAGATACCCGCCATCCTGAGAGGGACCCGCACTGGAGATACCCGCCATCCTGAGAAGGATCCGCACTGGAGATACCCGCCATCCTGAGAGGGACCCGCACTGGAGATACCTGCCATCCTGAGGGTGACCCGCACTGGAACCGTTAGATCAGTCTGCAGCAGAGGTTTTGGGAAAGACATGCAGAAGCTGTTCCATAACAGATGGAGAAGGGCCCCTACACTCGCCACCAGCAACTACGAAGACAGATGGCCAGAGGGCGAGACTGCAGGACAGCTTTGTGTAAGCACTTAGCTCTGCTCCAAGATAGTAAAAGACACAATGCCACCTACATACTGTGCCAGACTCCCAAACAGGGGCAAGCAGAGCCTCGGAGGGGTGGATGGTAAAAATGGACAGCCACCACTGCCGTATGAACAGCACATCTGCCGCATGTTTGCCTTCCAAAGTGCATGATATATTACCATCAAAAGAGTTCTAAATACAAGCGGCCTTATCTGCGTCATTCAGCTCGGTGCCTCCAGTCATCAAGTACAGCATAGCTGTCTCCTGTTTATCTGCATAGATGGGGAATCTGTGACCACAAAGAACGGAGATCTACTGTTAGTCCCCTCCTGTCCCCCGTTTTTATCTAGAACATGCCACAGCTTGCTTTCTACAAGCTTTACTAGGGCTCAAGTTGAAAAATTGAATAACTTCATCCTTATTTCTGCCCAGAATGCCTGTGGATGGAGTTACCAATCAGCAAAGAATTCCCTTCAACAAGACATAACAGGAAAGACAGAAACAACACACTAGGTAGTCAAGTGATCCTTATCAAATGCTTTAGCAAATACAGATGCCCATCTATAACATAGTAGAAAAAGGAGACTCGAAGAGAAGGCATGGGCTCAGTACGTAAACACTTGCCTTGTAAACACTGAGGGTCTGAGTTTGAATCTCCAGAACCCACATGAGAGGCAGGTGCAACAGGACCTGGACGCCCATAGGCCACTTACTACCAGTCAGTGAGAGACCTTGTCTCAAACAGAAGATAGACGCTGCCTGGGGACCAATTCCAGAGGGTGTGCTCTGACCTCTACATGTGCATCCATGGGTGTACATACACATGCAGGAGCACACATATAAATCCACACATGCATCCATGGGTGCACATACACACACAGGGACACACATATAAATCCACAAGTGTATCCATGGGTGCACATATACACGCAGGGGACACACATACAAATCCATCAACAACAAGACAAAGGCTTTTTAATGTGTTTGACCCTTTAGAGAAAAAGGTACCAGGGTCCGGCTTAAAAGTATTCCCAAGCTAATGATTTTTTTAAAAAAAAGATTTTTAAATATATGTATGCATAGCCAGTGGTGAGTATGTGCACATGAGTGTGGGTGCCCTCAGAGGCCAAAGGTGTTGAAGCTGGAGTAAGACAGGTGAGCTGCCCTACGCGGGTGCTTGGAAACAAACTTTTTTTTCTCTCACCTTCCTCCTCTCTCACCTTCCTCCCCCCTCGTATTATCACATACCCCCAGTTAAAAATCCACCCCCATTTTCCCATCCCCCTTCACAGCACCTGTCTCCAACTATCCTCCTCTTCAGAGATATTTAAAAAAAGAATTCCTCTTCCATGATCAATAATCATGTTCTATGCATATACATAATTGTTACTTGGGAAAATCCAATTTGTAATATTTAGTGTGGAAATGGGCAGGTGTGAGGAGCTGCTGAGCCATGGCTGCTGTTCCTACGCCTGGACGCTCGGTCAACTTTGTCCCTGGAAGCACAGGTGGGAAGGACTGAGGGAAGCCGTGAGCCGCATCAGAAGCTTAGGCAGAGCTAGTCTATGGGTGGCATGGTCTTGTTTCTGCCACCTCACTCTTTCTAGATGAAAGAAAAGGAAGCCGTGTGAGGTGGGCAGAGGGCAGGGTGTGCACGCACCCGAGACACGGAAAATCCACATCTTCCCCGGATTTCCTGCTGAGCTCGTTCTCTGCACAATGGTGTTTGAGAGGCTGGGTGCATCTCACAGCTAGCAGGGTGGCCGTCAAGCAGACCAGAATGGATCCCACAGTTCTGATCTTGACTTTTCCTGACCACAATTCCAAGAATTTTGAATTTGCAATAATGCCTTAAGTAAAAGTCTAATTCAGTGCACGTTCACCCTGACCTTAGACTTAGAGATGGTGGGGTACAGCTGCGGCTCTGCCACTGTCACCTCTTTATACTTCATTCTCTTTGTACCTAAATGAGAACCATGGCATCAAGACTTGAGGACAGCTGCTTGTTGTTGGGGGTACTCCTAACCCCAGGACTTGATATGCACCCGCCAAACAGTTCTGTGATCTGTGTCGTCCATAACACACCTACCTGCCTTCTGCAGGGCAGATGGTGGACAGGTGGGAGGGAGAGTGGCATCCACGCAGCCCGACACTAGACAAACACTGAGGATGACTTTGGGAGGTGGCACTGTCCCCTGAAACTTACCCTGGGTAGTAGAAGTGTGGACTGCAGGTACAAGCCGTGGAAGACTCTGACCATGCTAAGAGTTATGAGGAAGATAAAAGTGTCTACTGAGAGGTGGGGAGGGCGAGAGGAACTGGGAAATAGGTGAGGCACTGTCTGAACCAAAGTGTCAGTAATTAGCAAGACCAACCACGTGGAAATCCGGAATGGAATGTGTTCCACGAAGGAGAAATTCTGACACTGGAATTACACTTTTGCATACTTTAAGACGTTAAGTTTGTTAGTTTCTGATAGGCCAGTGGTTCTCAACCTGTGGGTTGTGACCCCCTTGGGGTCACATATCAGATATCCTATATATCAAATATTTACATTACGATTCATAATACCAAAATTACAGTTATGCAGTGGCAATGAAATTGGCTGGGGAGGGGGTCACCACAGCAGGAGGAACTGTATTAAAGGGTTGCAGCATTGGGTAGGTTGAGAAGCACTACGGTAGACCAATGTAAACCTCTACTTTAGAGACTTCTACAAGCTACCCTGGAGGGAGTGCAGTGAGGAAGAAAGGGAAATGGGGGTCTGGGAGGGCTTCCTCACACTCTTTTCTTCTGCTGTGCAGCTATGTCTCAGAACCACAGAGAGCTATCCTCAAAGAGCACGCATCGGAGGCAGCAAAGCTCTTTCAAGATAAAAAACGCCTTTCAAGTGCACTGAGACGGGGCCGAGATGCTATTTCAAGTCTTTCCAGAAGCAGATTCTATACCTTTAAACACGGGAAAGGGGTGACCAAAGCTACGTTTGCACATGGCAAATGAAGTGATCGAACAGCCGTGAGGATTTAGCCATGGTCTGACTCTGAACCAAACCCACTCCTGAACTCTGAGGTGCTTAACCGGCTGTACACCAGCCTCTGGATGGCTGCTCCAGAGGAAGAACAAGCCCGTGGCTGGAGACGATCAGGTACCTCGACCCCCACACTCACGGTATTAAGGTGAATCTTGTAGGTTTACTTGACGACTCCTGACAGACAATCCCAGCACTCTGAGAATGATAGTTGGAACTATTACCATTAGGAGATGGAAGATTGAAAGATGTGTTTTGAAATGTTGAATGGAGACCTAACTTTGAAGTTGATATTTTAGCAATGTATGCATGTAAACTTTAAATTGCAACCCTCTGCTCTTTTCCGAGCTGCCCCTTTAACGTTCATCTGTTTTATCAGACATTTAATGTCGTGGAGTTCTGAAACATTCACCCAAGAAACTGATGCTGTTTGTATGTCCTGGTTTTGGAAATCTCACCTTCCTGACTTCCATTTCAGCATTGTCTTGGCAGACTGGCTGGCCTGGTCTGGTAGGAAGCAGAGAGTGGCTCTCCAGCTCTCGCTCTTCCTAAACTCTGAGAAACTCACCGGTTCTCCGGGAACCCAAGTCACGCTCCTGGGCTCCGCGTTCTGTTCGGGACTTCCTGGCAAGCTGTCTCAGTGGCTCTCGCTAAGGTCATTTATTAACCTTTACCAGTCCATTTGTTCCCCAGACAGGAAGAGTGACAACACCAGTGCCATGATTTGGGCTCTGAGTTGCTTTACCCACTGGGTAGCAAGCATTTGAGCCACAGTGAGCAGCACCAAGCGGGACTGGCAGAGCTCGGAACGACACTTAAATGGCACTGAGCTTGGGGAGTAAGAAAACCCCTGAAACCTGATCAAACACCAGAGGCTAGAGTAAGTCAGCAGGACGTCTTAGAGTCCAGCCTCTCAAGTATTCCATCATGGCTTTGTCTCCCATCCCCACCCATTCCTTTATTCTTAGGATGAGGCTATTTCAACAACTAAACATCAAAGCGGCACTATGTTCACTGTTCAAACCTCACCTCGGTTCACAGCTGGCTCTCCAGCTGGCAGTGATGGCGCCGCCAGGCGGAATGTTGGTCTTCAGAAAAGAAGCTGTGTGTGGGAAGTAGTTGCTGACACCAGAGGCCAGCAGAGTGTGTTCAGATTTTCTTTCGGTACCTCTGTTCAGGGAATCTGGAAGCACGAACATGGGCAGTATTTTTTCCTTTAGAACCTTTGTGCCACCACTCCCAGGCAACTGCATGCGTTCAGTTCCAGAACCTTCTGAGGAGCACGAGGCCATGGAGTGACAGCCAGTCTGTACTCAGGTGCACGTCGGCTTCATGTATCTTAAAGGTGCTTCGAGGCTCAGGAAGATTCTGTGTCATCACGGGAAATTGCTGAGCAATATTTAAGAGGGCTTTTCTAAGTAACTTTGGTTGAGGAGATACTTTGAAAATGTCTATTTTTTCTGTGTTGGTAAGTAACAGTATATTTAAAAAATTACTTGGTGATTAAAATTATTTTAGCATTTTGGGCCATATTTTTAATCCTTAGCAGATTAAAGGTTTGAAGGCTGCTGCAAATCATTCATTTTTTTGAAAAGTCAGCCCATGGCATTAGAGATGGGTTGGCAGTTAAGAGGCTGCTCCTTCCAAAAGCAGGAGTTGAGTTCCCAGCCCTCCAGGCTCACAGCTGCCTGTAACTCTTGCTCCAGGAGATCAGACGCCCTCATCTGGACTCCCAGGGCACCACATGTACAGACAAATTAAAACTTTCAAGACCTCAAATCCCTAGATTTATGACTTCTGTCTCCAAAAAGTAGAAATGGGAAAAAACTAAGTTGACTAAATGTAGTAAGGCTGAACTTAAATCGGGAAACAGTCAGCATCACTGGTGCACTTGGCTTCAAAATACCTGTAACTGACGGCAGTGGGTCTGTCGCCCATTAGCGCGAGACCTCGTGTCAGACCCAATTCAGGAAAATACTTCTTTCAAAGAGGGTGACTTGTAGGACATGTGTGGGAGCAATGAGGAGTAAATGGAGGATGAGGCCAGGTCTCTGCCCAACACTCCGTTATCCAACAGCTTCATGCCTGAGGCCCATTCGCCATGGGACACTTATATATCAAACCCCCGCGCACCCCCTACGACTCTCTGGTCTTAGCACACAAGATGTACAACTGAGCAGTGACCATGCCAAGCCCCCAAAGTCTACAACTCCAGTCAGAGCCAACACTGCCAACTTTGACCTTCTGAATGACTGGCATCTCCTCACACCTCTGCAGTCTAAGCCATCCAGAAACGGGACATGCCAACTGTCAGGAACCAACCGGGTCTGCATAGAACAAGAGGGTTATGAAAATGTGCATGGTATTTATCTACTCAGCTGCATTTATCCTCAAACTAATTTCAAATTAGAATATTCTCAACACCATAAGCCCTTTTTAAGGTGAAGAGAATTGGGTTGTCTTCCAAAGTTCTATCTGACTGGAAAAGCAGCTATGGACCTTAGAAAGTTTGACATGTTTTTAACTGGAGCATTCTCTTTTTTGTGCATTAAGTAATTTCTATTGGAAAACACAAGCTGATGGGATTTTGGTAGAGCCTAGAACAATGATGGTCAGGCAGGGCCACACTGCTCTCGAGCTGATGCACAGGAACTCAACTCAGGGCCGCTGTCCACTACACTTGTAGGAGAGGAGCAACAGCCTCCGTCATAGTTCATCCCTGCTTCTGTTTACTACTGTAATGTTGCCCCAACACACCCCAATTCTCAGGATGCTTGAATAGATTTACTTGCAGTTTGAATAGCATTTATAATAACAAAAGTATGTTTATATAATAGCTTACAATCATTTTCCATACAAAATAAACTGACATCATATTCATCTTCATTTTTTACATTCCTCACCTGTTCCATTTATCTGGCCAACTCTTCAGAGATGCACATGAATAAGTGTGCCCTGTCAGCCTTACCCACTGTGGCTGAGATTTGTTTAGCCATGAAACAGTAGTCCAAAGACACTTCAAAAACCATGTTCTCCAGAAATCCTTTTCTTGAATTATGTATGGTACATTTATAATTTTTACAACATTTTCTACAAGTCCGCAGGATTATTTCCACACCTTCACAATCCCGTCTCTAGAAGCAGTCACGATGAAGCCCTGAGTTGTCTGGAAGGTGGCAATATCTGTGATGATGTCATGATGTCCCACGGGAAGAGACTCTGGGCCCCTTCGAGGGGTGTCATCACTTGGTCCTACCTTCTGCTTATTCTGAATTTCCTGTTAGAAATCCGAAGTCAAAACAAAGGCTTGAAG
Organism: Alexandromys fortis; assembly: GCF_014885135.2. Classification (NCBI taxonomy): domain Eukaryota; kingdom Metazoa; phylum Chordata; class Mammalia; order Rodentia; family Cricetidae; genus Alexandromys; species Alexandromys fortis. The sequence continues at coordinate 6,519,984 of NW_026067915.1, read as the reverse complement.
TTAAACCTGTGCGCATCTACATCCTGACGTACTCCTGTGGCTAGGAGGTTAACACCTGTTTAAAGTCGTCATGCAGCAGAGAGAAAAAGTCCAAAGTGACCTTTGAGGTCCCCAATCATTAGATTGTATAAATGGGTCAGCAAAGTCTGTGTGCACATTAACATGGAAGGAATAGAGATATATACTTGATATTCTGGCGTTTTTAAACAATCTTATGGAATGCCTACTCTGGCCAGCATATCCCATATTCTCTAGGTCAGTAACACGTGCTTTTGGAGGGGGGGGGGAGTCAATGGCCATGCTGGGGTCTCAATTTTCTGTTAATTAACTATGTAATCTAGGACAAAAGCTAACCTTCCTAGTAACCTGTTACCACCTCGCTCGTAAAAGGAAAGCAGTATTTCTTAATGTATTTCCTGGTCCTTTTTATACCGTGATAAAATTCATCTTTAAACTTGAGAAAGTGAGTGAGGTATGATGGTGTTCATGTACATGTACAACCCCATCACTGAGGACTGAGAGGCAAGAACAGCTGCATGGCCAGACCCTGGCTCCTGGCCCATTGTTCAAAAAAAACCTTCAATTATCAATCCTGGGCCCACAGTGTTAGAGGAAACCAAGTCCCATACCTGGACGACTTCTGTGCCTTCTATTATCTTCTTGTAGTAGGACACAGACGGAGGACTCGCGCTTCCAGCTACAATATAGGACCTTTCTGGGGAAACCAAGTCCCAGAACCTAGGGGAGAGGAAATAAACGGGGGTAAGAGCTGCAGTTAATATTATTGGCTTACACAAAAACAATGTATCAGGAAAAGATTTTGCTAGAATCAGTAGCATGGCATCAATAGCTGTCTGGCAAGGTCCTGATGAGTTTAACATCACACAACCAACACCGAGGACCTCTTTTATAAACCGAAGCATCCTTTCATGTTTAAACCTGAAGCAGTCTTTGAGACACAGCACCTTATTTTCATGTCTGAGCCAGCTGTCAACAGGATAGGATTTCCATCTGCAGGACTGCAGTAGATGCCATGGACGCTATGAGGGGAAGGCTTGAAAGGAAGAAACATGAGGTCAAATAAAAGACATCAGCATATTCCATAAATGACAAAGTCGTCTTTAGCAGAATTAACTGTCAATAGCTGTACAGGCAGCTCATACCTCAAGACATGTGACCTGTGTAAATGGTCTCTCATCCTTCTCTCCGGGGGGAACTGCAGGCCCTAACTAGCTGCAGGCGTAGCTCAGGGTAGAACATTCACACAGCAGTGCAAGGCTCTGTATCCAATCCCCAATGTCCACTCCCAAAAGACCCCCAGGCCGAGCACGGTGGTGTGCACCAGTAGTTCCAGTGCTCTGGGAGGAAGAGTCAGAATCACCAGCTCCAGGCCAGCCTGGGCTACACACTCAGACCCTGTCAGATGGTAACTTCAGAACACTTTCCAAGAGACCTAAGTAAGCGGGGAATCAAACCTTTCCTACGCTTAGCTAGGTTGTCAAGACACTCCTGGCAATAAGACCAATAGCCAAATCTATCCCAAGAACCACTCCTACAAGGTACAGATGCTCAATCTGTGTTGGGGATCTAGCCCAGTGCTGTTTCTAATCTAGAAAACTGGCTGTTCACCTGACCAGGAGCTACAGCTCACTGCCACACTCAGCATCACAAGAGGACCAGAGCACAGGCCACTAGACTGGGAAAAGATCAAAATTCAAAGCTTATACTAGTGAATGCATATTCCTTTTACACCACCACGTAGAGAGAAACCCTAAGCCAGGGGACCCTCTGCATTCTCCAGTAAATAGGCTTTGCTTGATCTGTATCTATAGGAGCTCCAGTGTGGAGTCCCAAACATCCAATGGAGTAGGCCCAGCAAGCTAAAAGAATGAGAAAACAGGCACAATGGTCACATGGTAGTTCGTGTTATTAAAAACACAAATTAGATAAGAGCATGCTGGCTAAAATGCCCAAAGATGCTTAGGATGGAGGTGCAGTAAACACTGGTGACAAACCTGTAATTCAGACAGTGGCGGCGCACTGCTGGCCCAGAGCGTCAGTCTCCTGTCACCGGTCTCCATGTCCCACATGGAGACTTCATTGTTGCCCTGAACAGCTGAGAGACAAAGACAAGAACTGTTAGCTCTTCTTTCACATCCGGGCACCAAATGCAATGCAGGATGCACCTATTACCACTTGTTCCCATCCTGCAAAAATCCTAAAATCACAGCACAGCTCCTCAGACTGGATGGGTGAGAAAACTGGTCTTGACGCTAACAGTAAATATGTATTGCATTCCAGCCAGACCGTGAGGAGACTACGGAGTGGAAAGGCAAATGACATAGATTTTCCCTCAAGAATCTACAGTATAAACAGAGAAAGGAAAAAGAAAAGACACATGGAAACAGCCTGTCTCGTGGACTGAGGCAAAACGCCCTACCCAGGCCCAGAAAGGCTGGACAGATGGAACAGCAGGTGGCCCATTTCAGGCAGATGAACCAAGTAGGCAAAAGTTCACGGTGTTTTGATCTAACTAAAGGACCTGTGTGACAGGGATAGATGCGGCTAGGAAAGTAGAAGCTATGGGCCAGACGGACAATCTGTCCCTTAGGTACTGTGCTGGAGGGAGTGACAATATACCAGAATTCATCCTGTCCTGGTCACTGAGGGGAAGATGGCAAACAAAGCAGAGAATCTGCTATTGCAGGAAGCTTCCACTCTTGTGGGGATACTAAAGAAGCAGGAGAGAATGGACCAATCAGTGAGGCTAGAGCAAACCAAGGGGATGACGGGAGAAAGCACAGGTGAGTGTGCACTGCACTCTCTGAGGTCTGGCCTGTATGAATCACACACTAGGCTCCTGTACCATATGGTTCTAGATAAGCTTGATCTGTAGCAATCTTAAGAGAAAAAGGCTACCAAATAGCTTCAGGTCCTACTCCAGAGAACCTGTAAATGTTGCCTTAAATGACAAAGTGATTTCAAAGATGTAACCAAGGCTTGAAAGGGGTGAATTATTCAGTGGGCCCTAACTACAATTGTAAGCATGTCTGTAAGAGGGAAGCAGACTCATGATCAACACTAATTAGTCTATTAGTGCTTTGTTTCCGCTCTGAAGAGGGGACATTAGCCAAACCACATAGGAAGAGCAAGCAGTGGAGTCTCCACAGCCTCCAATGTGGCCTGACAGTACACTGACTCCGCCCACAGAACGCTCACAGCTCAGACTTCTAACTTCAAATCATTGTCTGTGTTAATTCAGCAAGTGTGATGAGCACTGAGAGGAGACCAGCGGCAGAGGACAAAGATGGGTCGGCCTGGTGGGGAGATGGCTCAGAGGGTCAAAGTGCTTGCTACACAGCTTTATGGCCCATGTTTGATCCCTAAATCCAAGTAAAGCCCCAGAAGCAGTGGTGCACATCTGTAATCCCAGCATTCTGGAGGCCAGATGGCAGGTGGAGACAGGAGACTGGCCTGGAAGCATGTAAGGCAGCTAGTCTAGAGAATGGAACTCAGCAACAGGAGGGAGCCTGCCTCGAAGACAAGCAGGAGGGAAGGGACTAGAAATTTTTCCCTGACCTCCACATGTGGTGCTCGGGTGTGTGGGAGCATGCTCATGCTCTCCTCTCCTCCCCACCCACATAAGTAAATCACTGTTCCTCTTAAGGTGGCCTTTCTAGTCAACATCTTTGTAAACTCCAATAACCAGATCCCCACAGCACCTCCGGCCTCTCTATCCACACCTGTGTACAGGAGCCTTTAGAAAGAAGCCCACCTTGTTACAACTGGATGGAAAAGCCCACATAAAGCATTTGAACCATGGTAGAGTTTGGCTGTTTCTTGGTGTATTTGTCTGTTTATCCATTGCTATGACCTGAGCAAAGGGCAAGGAGGCAGAACGGAGCAGCTCATGTCACAGTGCCCAGGGAATAGCTGTGCTAGCTGGCGTTCTCCTTTCCCCATGGTTACTCCAGAGTGTGGACCGTGTATATAAGAGAACAGACGAGAAACCTTAAACTACCAGGAGCTGTACCTGTCAAGCACAGGTGTGCTGCCTCGACTGATTTCACCTCAATTCTTTTTGTTTTGTGTTTTGAGAAGGGTTTCTCTGTTGAATAGCCCTAGCTGTCCTGGAACTAGCTCTAATAGACTGAGCTCCACCTGCTTCTGCCTCCCAGGTGCTGGGATTAAAGCCATGCGCTGTCACTTCCTGGCTTCACCTCAATTCTTACAGGGTGTTTTCAAGCATTCCTTACAGATAAGGAAAATTAATTTCAAAGATATATCTAAGCGAGGCTGGAGAAATGGCTCTACAATTAAGAGCACTGGCTGCTTTTCCAGAGACCCAGGTTTGATTCCTAGACTTACAACCTACCTCCAGTCCCTGGTGATATGACATCTTTTTCCAGCCTCCAAGGGCGGTGCATAACAGGCATGCAGGCAACACATCCATACACATTAAAAAGACAGCTCAAGAGCCAGGAGGTGGCACATGCCTTTAACCCCAGCACTTGGGAGGCAGAGACAGGCTTTTTGGAACCCATTTCCTATGGCGGGATGCCTGGCTTAACCTTGATGTAGGAAGTAGGAGCTTGGTCCTGCCTCAACTTGATATGCCAGGCTTTGTTGACTCCCCATGGGAGGCCTTACCTTTTCTGAGGAGTGGATATAAAATAAATTAAAAATTAAGATGAGAGATGGTGGAAGAAAGGAGAATAGTGGTAACGGTTGACGGCATCAGTTCTGACTTAAAAATAATGGTGGGCAGCTTTCATATGAAAAGAATCAAGCACTTGGTTCATATGTGAACTAAAAACTCTAAGAGCAAGAGTCTCAGCAACAACACACAATGTAATTTCCCAGTCCGAGCGTGAGCCCTGCACCTTACCTGCAATTACCCAGGACTGGTACAAGGGGTGCATGGAGAGGCGGCGGATGCGAGCTCTGGAGGGATGGCAGTGGCTGGAAATCGGCAACTGGAATCTCATGTCCCAACACGCCATGGTACCGCTACTCGTGCCTCAAGTTTAAAAGGCACAAACCATTAAAATCTAAGCAAAGCACACAACACCACATTTACAACAACGGCAAATGTGTTGCCTTTGGATGAATATATTTTTAGATTTTTGATCTATGTCTTGCTGGCTGGCCTAGAACTTGCTATGTATTTTGAAGCTGGCTTCAAAGAGATAAGCCGGTTTCTACCTCCCTAGTACCAGGATTAAAGGCATGCACGACCATACCCAAGTCTGGATAAGGCGTTTTAGAACTGCTCTGGTCACTGAGATAAAGGCTTTGTTGCCAGGCCTGGTATCACAGGCCTACTATCTCAGCTACTCTGGAGGCCGAGGCCTGCCCGAGCTACAGAGAAAGTTCAAGACCAGCCTGAGCAACTTGGTGAAAACAGGATTGTGGCTATAGCTCAGCAGGGCAGTGCCTGCCTAGTGTGCATAAGGCCCTGGAATCAACTCCCAGTACTGCCAAGAAGGGAAGAGAGAAAGCTTTGCCCCATGAAGTTGTTTCTCCAGTTTCAAATAGCAGCCATGGTTATCAAATAACAGCCATAAAGCACTTATCATAATGCAATTACAGTGCAGTCTAATGAATGTAAACTCAAAATGAATAATTCATTAAATACTGGCGCTGTTATTAACTGCCAAGGCACACACAGAACCAGAGGCCATAGAGAAGACGAAGCTGAACTTGGCAGTCTCCAATTCCACAAGAGAGATGGACAGAAGGACAGTGGGTCCCGCCATGGCTCTCTGCCACACTCCATGACAATGATGGAAACAGCCAGAGGTGGCATCAGTGCCTCCTAGAGCTGCTCGGGACACCTGTGACACCGCTTTCCTCCGGAAACTGGCTAGCTATGCACTCTTATCTTCTGCACTGCTCTCGATGGTACCATCTTCCAGAGTTACATAAAATGAATACAGGAAAGGGTAGGTAATAAGGAGAGTGCAAGCTAAGGAATCCAGAACCTAAACTCAGGCTCAGACACTTTAACTTCTCTGGGTATGAGAGAGACGAAAACACGGTACTTTCAAGGAGCATATTCAAAGCAGTCTGCAAGGGAGGGGCCTGGGGACACGTGTCAACTGGCAGAGTGCTTGCCTAGCATACGAAGTCCTGGCTCCATGCCCAGTACCACACGAGTCAGACATTGTGTTGCCCAGCACTTGGGAGTTAGAGGCAGGAAGATCAGAAGTTCAAGGTCATTCTTAGGGATCATCAACCAGCCTAGTTACATTAGGACCCTGTCTCAAATACAAAAGAAACCCACACCACACCACGGGAGAAATGTGACTCTTGAAAACAGAGGAAAGGGGGAAGAAGGTGGTGAGAAACAGTGCAAAGGCCAAGCCATATAAGGTGATTAGAGGCATACAGAATTGTCATAATTAGTGACATACAGAACTGTCACTATAATTAATGGCAATGCATAGTATTTTCCAATTACTGAAGGTTTTAAATAATTTTATCACAAAATATGTGGTGACAGATTTCCTTCCTAACTACCTGATTTAATCATTTATCAATATAAACATGTGTTGAAATATCACATTGTATCCCCTAGATACACAGTAGCTTTACTGCAATTAAAACTAGAAATTTAATTTTTTTTTAAATCAGCAATCCCATTCATGGATTAAAGTTTTTAAAACAGAATTAAAGTTTTTTATGAAAACCTACTTGCAAATTTACTCAAAAAAAGCCCCAAACTAGAAACAATTTAGTCATCCAATTGGAGTATAGGTGGTCAGCACTCAACTGTTCATAAATAAAATGAAAAATAACTTAAAACTCCTCATACATGAAAACAATGGAGGAGCCTTACAGAGTTTATGTTTGATAAAAAGAGATAACACACACACCACATGACATCCTGTGACATTCTGAAAAGGGCAAGAAACAGTGGGGACAGAAAATGGAAGAGGGGTTTTACATTGGTTAAAGAAAAGGACAACAGATACTGGTGAGGGCGTGGGAGAAGGGAGCCTCGCTCGGGGCTGGTGAAGGTGAGGGAGAAAGGAGCCTCGCTCAGGGCTGGTGAGGGTGTGGGAGAAGCGGGGAGCCCTTTCTCAGGGCTGGTGAGGGTGTGGGAGAAGCAGGATGCCCTTACTCAGGGCTGGTGAGGGAGTGGGAGAAGCGGGGAGCCCTTACTCAGGGCTGCTGGGAGTACAAACAGGCACAGCCTCTCTGGAAGTCAGTGTGAAGCTTCCTGAAAAGGCTAGAAACAGATCTACCGTGTGATTCAGTTATACTGATCTTGGGCAAACACCCAAAGGACTCTGTACCATCCTGGAGAGACATCTGCTAATCCATGTTCATTACTGCTCTATTCCCAATAGTTAGGAAACGGAACAGCTCAGATGTCCATGGACTGTTGAATGGATAATGAAAATGTGGTACCTATACTCAATGAAATTTTATTCAGCTATAAAGAACACTGAAATTAGGAAATTTTAGGGTAAATAGATGGGACTAGAAACATCACACTTATGTAATAAAGATCCAGAAAGACAATATCACATGTTCTCACTCATACAGAGCCAAGCATCAGATCCTTAGAACTGTGCTACACTTGGAGCACTTTTGAATCCAGGAAGCTAGAATCTTAAGAGAGGGAAGACAGGGAAAAGAGGGACAAATGGAAGGTAAAGCAAAGGAAGGATGGGGAGGATAACTCACACACTCTCAGAAGTGTTCAGTTGGAGCTGCCCTACACAGCCCCCCACAGAAGCAACAGGTAGAGAAGACCGGAAGCAGTCATGGAGGTCCTGGGTAGCACAGTGTCATGAACTCACATAGCTGCGGATGTCTACACAAGAGAGGCCAGTCCACAGTCTAGCATGGAAAGGAGGGGCTCATGATCCCTACCAACAGAGAAGATGGCAGCAGTGGACGGGCTAGCAGAAGGAGAGGCGGTGTGACTGAAGCATGCTGCCTCGGGTTACCGGTGATCCGGTGCGTGCTCTCTACCCAGGCATATGGGCAAAGCACATTAGACTCAGTATTTCTTTCTTTTAAAGGAACAGAACATTGTGAGGGGGTGTGGGAGTGCACAGGGAGAGGTGAGAAGTGAATATGTTCAAAATACAATGTACACATGTATGAAATTATCAAAGACTAAACAATATAGTTTTCAAATAATTTTAAAAACTGGTTAAAGGCAATTTTTAGAAGTCATGTGTATTCTGTTTGTGGTAAGGGTCACACTAGAGTGTATGATTTTCCGAACTTAGAAACACTTCAAAAACAAAATATAGATGAAAGATAGCATGCATCTTCAGTCGAGGGGAAAGGGAGTGGAAGATGACAAACAGAAACCCACTGCTCTGCTTTTCCTGGGCCCTGCGATGGATGCTGCCACTCACTACATCTTCAAAGCAGCCTTTGAAGGAATTAGTCCCATTAGAAGATGAAGATGCGACGACTCAGAGTTAAGTAGCTTGCTTGAGGTCACAGGAATTTCAAGTGTTGGCTCAATCTCAAATGCTGCCCTCCTTAAATTGGAGCTTCTCCAACAGCCCAGAGAAGTCCAGCGGCTCTTACCTGCTGCGAGCACAAGACAAACGCTGGCTGAGAATGAGAAGCTCCTGTTTCAGGATGCTGACTTCACCCTTTCCCACGACGACAGTCTCACCTAACCCAAGCTGGCCTTGAACTCACTGTGTAGCTGCGGTAACCTGAACTCCTGATCCTCCTGCCTTTACGGGCCAAGCACCGTGACCCCAAGGGTCCATACTCTACTCAACCACCATGACTGCAAGGCCGTGCTACCATACCCTGCAAACCATACTCTTTCTCCTACTCCATGTGTGGTGATAGAGAAAATGGCCAGGGCCTTAGGCATACCAGGCAAGCACTCTCGCTGAGCTACACGTCCAGCCTCATACAAGTCTCCTGATGGAAAAATAAACTGTAACACATTATAAAACATAGTAGTTATGAAAACAACGGGGATGGAAAAATCACCAGTAAAGCAACAGGAGAAGCTGACTTTCACAGGATGCTGCTTGTAGGTGTTGGTGACGTCCCAGCACAGCTGCTGGCTTACCTATGCAGAGCCAGCACTGGTGGATGTCCACAGCGAAGGAAGTGATGAGACCCGACTTTAAGTCATGCTTCAAAGTCCATGCATTGCTTGAAGACCTAAGGTCCCAGCCAACCAGAGAGCCATTCACAGTGGCATAGGCAAGGACAGACTGGGCTCCAGAGTTGAAGTGCTGCATGTCCACCACACATCCATCTTCCTTCTGATCCAGAACCCTGCAGAAACACAGAGGTACATACACAGGCTTTTCCAGTCACTGAAAATGGAGCACGGCTTTCCACTGGAGATAAACCAACAGCCTATCCATGGGGAAAAAGAAAAACTGGGCAGTTGGAGTGGTGCAGCCTTTAATCCCAGGGCTTGAGAGGCAGAAGGGGCAGGAAAAGTATGAGTCTGGGGTTGACCTGACCGATGGAATCAAGGTCCAGGACAGCCAGAGCTGACACCCTGTCTAAAAAGAATAAAAATAAAATAAAAATTATGTGACCTCAACGAGACAAGTATAGATGAATATTTTTTAAAAATTTCAGACTCAGAAGAGTGTGAAAAACTTCTGAACATTTTTCCTCAGTTTCTCCTCATATTGCCATCTTATATAACCTGAATATCAAAACTAAGAAACCAACCTTGTTTTAACAGTAATAAAATTAGCTCCTTGTGTGAAATACAAAGACTATTACAGATACATAGATCTGTAATACATACAACCTCCCCCGCATAACCACACAGAACCGTCTGGCACCCTCTAAAGTACCCTGCGCAGCCTGGCTGTAATCTAACTCCATCCATCCTCTCAACTTATGGCAAAGGCCAATTTTGTTCCTTCCCAGAATGTCATATAATTGGAAACATGGGACAGATAGTCTTTTGAATCTGACATATTAATTAGAAAAAGTTATTTCAGATTCGTCAATGCTGATGCCTTGACCTAATAACTCACTTCTTCATATTGCAGAGTTCTATTCTATTTCATGGCTATGCCAGACTGGTTTTTGGGTTTTTTGTTTGTCTGTGTGAAGCGGAGGTTCTTCTAAACCTAAAAAGAATGCCACATGGCTGAGGGCACAACTCAGCAGCCGAGCACTTGTGTTTGGTCCCAGTATCACAAATAAGGAAGAGGAGGGAGGAAATACGGGGAAGATAAAAAGGGACATGATTTTAAAAAATTAGCTAGTAACTTATTTTAATATTGAGTTATATGTACCTCTGCTGCATATTCTTTATTCTTAAAAATGCCAAAAATCATTCTTACTTTCTGAACATAATATAGGCTACAGTTTGCTGACCTTTTCTTAGACAAACATTTATAGATATTCTATTTCTGACTATATTGATTTTTAAAATATCAAAACATTAAGTAAGTTGTTAATGGTTTGTTCCATCATATTTTTTAATTCTGTGTGCGCATGCCAAATAAGGCCATCAGATCCCCGGAAAGTGGAGGTACAGGCAGTTATGAGCGTCTTGACATGCGTGCTGGGAACTGAACTTGGATCCTCTGTACTGAACTGCCAAGCCATCTCTCCAGGCCATGGTCACAGTTAACAAACGAGTAACTTATGATGGCCAGGTTACTTTGGAGCACACTACAGTGAGGCACGGTAAAATCTAAACCATCGAGCAAGGTGTCCTGACCAAGTCAGTGTAACGAGCAAAGTGTCTGCTGAGAGGACCGTGCAGAGTGTGTCCTCTTTCCTGTCCGTCTGCGCCCCAGGGGCACAATCCTCACACAGGACACTCTGCCAGTAGTGTAAATGAACAGTGAGAACAAACAGTCGTTCTCTGCTGAGACAATTTTAAGGAAAACCGGCAGCTATTTGCTGTTAGAACCATCAATATGTCCTGGCTAAAGCCACTCAAAAATATTTAGTGATTGTGCTGAAAATACACCCTTTTTATAAATGCAAAAGCAAAGCAAAACAAACCAACAAATATGTCCCCAACAGACATTCCTTTCTACCTTAAGCTACACAAGGACCTCAAAGCAGCATTTTCCTAAATTAAAGTCTTGTTCTGCCTTTTCCGTGGGGCGCACTCCCTCCTCCCAGCTCTTCTCAACCACCCTGCTTTCAGACTCACTGGCCTCTGGCAGCCCCTTTCACTGCCTGTGTGCACGTGTGCATGCACTTGGTCATGCGTATGTGTGTGAGCATGTGAGAACACAGTGCACACTCACGGGTCACAAGATAACCTCAGGTGTTAGTGCTCAGGCACCCTCCACATTTTATTTGAGACAGGGTCTCTCTGGCCTGGAACTTTGGTACACAGGCAGGCTAGCTGGCCAGCAAGCCTCCAGGGATCCTCCTGTCTCCCTCCATCTCGCTGTACTAAGGTTACAGGCATGTACCACCTTTATTTGGGTTCTAGAGGCCTGAACTCAGGTCCCCCTCATGCTTGCAAGGCAAGGGCTGCACCAACTGAGCCTTCTCCTCAGTCGTTGTCCATTGCAACTTGGTACATGCCTTCCAGGGGGACATTACCACACTGCGCTCCCACTGTCTGTGAACTTGCCTTTATCTCCCAGTAGACTAGATTCTCAGAGACCACAATGTAGGACTGTCAAGATGGCTCAGTGGGTAAAAACACTTGTCACCCAAGCCTGACAACCTGAGTCTGATTTCCAGAACCCATAGTAAAGAACTGACGTCTCAAAGCTGACCTCTGATTTACAAATTCCCTGTGGGACCCATGCACCCACACACATATTTTTTTTTTAAATAGAGAGAGAACACAATGTATCTATTTATATCCAGAATCTTTAGTGCATAACAATAATGGGGGGGAAGGTTGTTGTTCCCTTCTTTTACGTTTAATCTTTAACTATTAATTTACAAAGAAATGAAATTTGTAAACAAAAACCAATCAACTTTTTATTTTAGAGTGATAAACAAATCTTTGTCTAAAAATATTATCAAATTCAGGTATGTGTCAAGCAACAGAACCTGAGTTTTCTTAATGAAAATGATGAACACTCATTACGCTCTGGGAGTTGGACAATCTTTCTACCCTGTGTCATTTAGGAAGATTCCAGACTAAGATGATGGAGTCCAGGCTGCCCCTGTCTGTGCACTTCTGACAAAGTGCAGAAATTAAGATGCCAAAGCCAAACACATCCGGGTATTCGGGGTCAGGAGCAGTTCCCTGCACTGCAGGGCTCACACGGATTCTACAGCAGAGGACGCCAGTTGATCCACACCAAACTGCAGGCTGGGAGGTGGAAGCTACCACACAGTACACACACATGCAAGGTTAAAGAGACAGCAGACGGTACCTGCTTTGGAGAGGGTGGATTTTAGGAGACTTGGGTAACTTAGAAGACTCAATTCCAAGGAGCTGGATGGCACCATTATCAGATGCTATGGCCAAGTAGTGGGAACCTTGGCAAAATGTCAGTGTCTTGACTCGCCCTCCAATTCGGCTGTACGTAAGAATAGACCTGAGTGAAAGAAACAGAAGACCATTTCTGAAACAGCCACAGGGATTATGGCTAACATTAGTTCACACAGTTATTAACAAAGTTATTACCCTGAGGTCCATTTCATCCTCACCATTTCTAGGAGATCAATGCACAAACCTCCTTTTCTTCACCGTCCCTCTTCAAGCACTCTGTACTATTACAGAGACTGCCCCGGCCCCCCAACTTCCACAACACCAGTTCTCCAACTTGTGCAACACTTTAACCCCCATATTCTTCAGCTCTTCTCAGCCCTGAACACAGATGTCATAGTCGGGAAAGCTCTGACTTCAGAAGCGAAATTCTGTCAGCAGGTACCTGTATGACCTCTGTCATGATCTGTACCTGGGTTCCTCAGCCACAAGGTACCTGACCTAACAGGATGGGAGCAGAGGTCCACTAAACCGCTCACACATGTGGACTTCATACAGTATCAGCCTCAACACACGCTGGCCTCTCAAACTGCCCCATCCTTGCTTGCTCAAGCTGCCCCATCCTTCCTTGCTTGCTGGCAGGGTTTCTGAGTGTCAGACAACAGGACGCTACCCACCATCAGCACCACCTAAGCGGTCACTCCCCAGAGTCTGTAAGCACTTAACACTTTTAAACAACACCAGATGACTTGTTATTTCTGTCATTCCTCTCTGACTCACTTTCCTTACTAACAGCTTTACTGTACTACAGAGTACATTTAGAGTGGTCTATTTACTGCTAGTGTGGGAAAATGAGATTGATCTTTGTGTAAAGATCTTGCATTCTCTCTTTTCATTTGTTCTTTCTCATATACTAGATCATGCCGATCACTAACAAAAGTAATTTTACATCTTTTTCTCATTTGTAAACATGTTACATAAAAATGTGTGCAGGTATATATGCGTGTGCACACGCGTGTATTCATTATCTAAATACCCTGGCTAGACCCTCCAGCGCAATGCTCAGTGGAACTGGCAAAAACACATTCTTCTCTTGCTCCTCATTTAGAATGCCTGCACAGTAATGCTTCACAGTAAGTCCAGTGTCGACTGTAGTTTATGGCGGTGGCTGTGATTATTTCTCTGTTACTAATTCACCAAGTTGGTTTTAACTACCAAAGGGTGGACTTTGTCAAATGCATTCCCAGGGTCTGCAGGGACACTGGTTTCTACTCTTTACTCTCCTCCTATGCTGCATGCTCATTTCTGTACACCGAACTAGCCTTGCCCCCCCCCCCCCACCACCACCACCCGGGACAAGCTGTCCTTGTCAGGGTATATAACCCTTCCCACTAGTCAGTCTACAGGGTGCTGACTGACTGTGGCACAAGTTACTAAGTTCCAGGTGATGGACCCTGACTACAGTGTCACAGGCTGGGTTCAGAAGTGTTCCCTTATTTCTCAGGAGCCCTTCTGAAAAATAGACTGTAATTCTTTAAATGTTGAGCAGAGGTCACCAGGAAGCCCTCGGCCTGGGCCTTTCTTTGTGAGGAGACTTTCTCTAACAGAATCTCTTAGTTTTATGTTGTTTGTGTGTTCTATTTCTTCTTCAGTCACTTTAAGCAGCTGTGGCTTTCTCTGAATTTGCCCATTTCATCCTATTTTTTGGCACATACTTATTTACAGTAGTCTTTTTACTTCCGACCATAATATCCCTCAGCTAAAATTCTGATTGAGTAATGAGTCTGTTTTCATTTCTTTAAGACAAAATGCCTACTCTCCTAAAAATTGTTCAGTTTTGCTGATCTTTACAAAGAACATTTTCTGCTTTTACTTTTATTATGCTTTTCTAGTCTCTATTTCATCTTTCCTTGCTAGTCTTCTTCCTCCACTTCCTTTGGACTGCACCGGCTCTCCTTTTGTTAATCTGTTACAGCTAAATTGCCAATTTGACATTTTTTTGAAATATAAATTAATATTTACAGGTATACATTTCCTCAACTCTTCTTTAGTCATGCCCCATCTTCTGGTCCGCTGTGTCTTCATCTTCATTAACTCAAAGGACTTCTCTGAACCGCCATCAGCCATATGTAGCTTCATCTCCATATATAAGTGAATTTCTCAAATTCCTCTATATCGTCAAACCCGATTTTACTCCACTATAGCTGAAAAATAACCTTATCCACTTCAGTACTTTTACATTTATCAACACTTCTTTTATGAACTAACCCACAGTTAAGTCTGGAAAACACCCCACATACACCTCAGAAAAAAATTATATTCCTGTGTGGTAGAGCGCTTTCCCTCTCTGTCAGATGTGATCACGGGGCAGCGCTGTTCAAGGCCTCTGTTTCTATCCACACTGAAAATGGGGTGTTAAAGTTGCCTGCTCTTGTGGTTAAACTCTCACTTTTTGCTTCACCTATGCTGTTAGGTGCCTGTGTTCGTAACTGGCATGCTTCCTCATGGGCTGAGTTTGTAACTGCCATGCTTCCTGATGGGCTGAGCTTTCACCCTGTAGAATGTCTGTGTCCTAGGAGTGGCTTCTCTGAGGATTTATCTTCCTCACCATTCACTGGGGTGTGTGGTTTATCTTTCTGGTCCATTCATGCCTTTGAATTTAGATGTCTTTTTCCATATAGCATAAAGCTGGTACCAACTGTGTCCTCCTTTCTGCCTCTTTCACCTCCTCATTAGTCACCATGGTTACTAATCAGGATGGTGTATATCTGACATTTTTCTACTTCTTCCTGGTTTTAACTGGGTTTCCTCCACTGCTGTCTTTTTTATTAAATATTTTTCAATAGCATTTTAATTTCCTTGGTTTTGAGTTTTACTACAAGTTTCTAAGCTTTTAAGAAGTTACTAATACAATTAACATCTTTTTAAAAACTAAATAATAGCAACTTAATTTAAACACACAAAACTCTGTTTAAATACTATATTCCTCTCTCTTTCTGGTCAACTATTGTCATGAAGTATATTAATACACTGTGTTATAAACCAAGGGTGAGTATTGCTGAGGATAAAAACAACTTGCTTGGAGGTTTGAAATTTCTACAATAAAAGGTTGGTTTAAAAAAAATCTATACAATGGAGAAAAGAAAGCATCTTCAACAAATGGTGCTGGTACAACTGGATGTCTGCATGTAGAAGAATGCAAATGGACCTGTATCTAACACCCTGCACAAAACTCAAGTCCAAGTGAATCAAAGACCTTAACATAAATCCAGATAAACTGAACCTGATTGAAGAAAGTGGGGAACAGCCTTGAACTCATTAGCACAGGAGATAATTTCCTGAACACCAGTAGCACAGACACTAAGATCAACAATAAATAAGTGGGACCTCATGAAACTGAGAAGCTTCTGTAAGGCAAAGGATACCGTCAATAAGACAAAACAGCAGCCTTCAGGTGGGAAAAGATCTTCACTAACTGCACGTCTAACAGAAGGCTGATCTCTAAAATACATTAAAAAACAATCAAGACACTAGACACACACACACACAAAAAAAAAAAAACCCAAATAATCCAATTAAAAAATAGGGTACGGACTTAAACAGAGAATTCTCAGAAGAATCTCGAACAGCTGAGAAACACTTAAGATATGTTCATCATCTGTGGAGGCCAAAAAATAAGCCTACGCCCACCAAAGGTCAGAGAGTTTCTTCAAGGTTATTGTGCTTCCACCACAAACAAAGGTCCCACCAGACCAAGAGAGCTCTGCTCTCTCAAGGTTATAGTCAGCAGGTGTGGCTAACAGAAAAGTAGACGTGTTCTACCTCAAACAAGTCTACAGAGCCAACTAAGTTCCAGTTCCCTTAAGGCGATAACATTGGATGCCACCCAGGGAGTGGTTTGCCTACAGAATGGTTTGGTCTAGGGTGTAAACATGAATTGTTTATATCTACAGATATAGCCCCCCCACCCTCAACTGGTCTGTTCATTTCCTTGTATCATGTTAATGCAGTCTTTTGTCTCACGCCTACCTTTTGGGGTCAGGATTATTTAAAGCAGTTGGAAATTAAACATGGGCAAATTTAAGTACTCACTGGAATTTCCTCCCGATATTATCCTATATGTTTCTGTTTAATTATTTTTAATTATTTTCATTCACATCTTCATATACTTTACTATATTTCTAAATCCCCACACTTCTACCCTGGAGGGAGGTATTTTTGTCAAGGCTGGTCCCCGACAATCACCCTTAGCCATCAGGGAAATGCAATTCAAAACAACTCTGAGATACCAATCTTACACCTATCAGAATGGCTAAGATCAAAAACACAGGACACAAGCAACAGCTCAGGTGGGAGAGGGTGTGGATTAAGGGGAACATTCCTACACTTCTGGTAGGAGTGCAAACTTATACAGTCACTTTGGAAATCAATATGGCAGTTTCTCCGAAAACTGGAAATCAATCTACCTCAAGACCCAGCGATATTATTCTTGGACATATTCCCAAAGGATACTCAATCATACCATAAGGACACTTGCTCAACTATGTTCATAGCAGCTTTATTTGTAATAGCTAGAACGTGGAAACAACCTAGATGCTTCCTTAACCAAAGAATTGATAAAGAAAATGTGGTACATTTACTCAGCTGTTAAAAACATCATAAAAATTTGACATCATGAAATTTGCAGGCAAATGGATCCCATTTCTATTAGTTGTATCAGCACGAGGCTGGGGCTTATTGGTAAGGATCCAGTGTTGGTCTCCTTTGGCAGCTACGTGGCATCTCCCTGATTCCACCTACTTTATCTCTATATCTCTGTTCAGATTTCTTGTCTGCTTTTGCTCTGCTAAGTCATTGGTCCAAACAGATTTATTCATCAACCAATAAAAGCAACACATATACAGAAGGACATCCCACATCAAAACATGGTATGTACTCACTCATAAGTGGTAAAATAAAAGACCATGCTACAAACCTTAATCCCAGAGAGGTTAGGTAATAAGAAGGCCTGGATCTCCCTGGGAAGGGGAAATAATGGGGATCATGGGAACTTGAAGAATCGGGTTTGGGGGTGTATGGAGGGAGACAGTGCGAGACAGATGACTGAAAAGGGCGGCTCTAGGGTTGGACAGAAGCCTGGTGCAAGGGAAACTTCCACAAGTCTAGAGAATGGTCCCAGCTAAGACTCCTGGCAACAGTGGATGCACAGACTGAACTGACCATCCTGTGACCAGTTTGGTGATTACCCTGTTGTCACTGGAAAGCCCTCATCCAGTGACTGAAAGAGGCAGATTCAGAGACTGAAGGCCAAACATTGGAGGCCTATTGAGGAAGCAGAGAGGTCAGGAACATCACAGGAAAACCCACAGAAATTACTAGCCTGGCTCATGGAAACTCAAGAGTGTAAACCAACAAGGGAGCATGCAAGGGACCAACCTAGGCCCTCTGCATATATGTGACAGTTGTGTAACTTGGTCTATTTGTGGGACTTCCAGCAATGGGAGCAGGGGCTGTACCCAGTGATTTGACTGGTTCTTTGGAACCTAATCCTCATGATGGATTGCCTTGCCCTGCCTGAATAATACAGGGGGAGGTGCTTGGTCTTATGGCAGCTTGATATGCATGCTTTGCTGAATCCCAGGGAAGGCCTGCCCCCTTCTGAGCGATTATTGAGGAGGGTAAATTAAGGGGGGGGGGGGGGAGAAGGGGTAGAAAGTGGGAAGGGAGGGAGGAGGGGAGACTATGGTTGGGATGAAAAATAAATTAATAACTACACAAAACAAAAATAAAATTGCTACGTACACCTATGATTCTTTTACTGATTTTTCATTTATATTCTATTCAATACAATGCCAAGAGAGAATAAACACAGAAATAATAAGTATAATGTAAAAATCATAGTGCCCTTTAAACAAAATACACAGCCAACCCCCACCTTACCAGGCTGGGAAACAAGAAGTGGACTTTTAAGTTACTTTAGCTGTCAAGGGTTTGATCTGATAGCATTTTAGCTAATTATGCTCTACAAACTAACAGGAAAGGCTGCAGAGAGCTGCCCACATCCTTCCAGAGTAGATGAGACTCCTTCTCATGTACAGCAGCTCTTGTGGCAGAACCAATTAGGCAAAGAGCAAATGGGAAAATGGCGGATTAAATGCGAGCGGTACAGAGACTGAGCAGAGGCGGGGTGGGGGAGATGTGTATCATGTTGCCCACATCTAAAGTCCTTATAATATTCACGTTTATCAAATTCATAACCTGGGCATTTAAAGTCTCAAAGACACTGCTCATAAAAGACCAGGTTCCAGGGAGTGGGGTCTTGCTTTCCCGATGCAGCCGTCCACCCCACTGTACTGTTACTTCCGTTCATTCCCTTTTGATCTATTCAGTGAACCAGCTTGCTCAGCCATCACAACAGAGGCAGAATCTGGTCACTGCCACTGTCTACACCACATCTCCTCCAGCTGCTGCTGCCTTTCCATCCTGCTCTCCACACATGGCCAGGGCCGTCAGGATCAGGACTTCTTCTCGGATCGCAGTCTTCCAAAGACACCTCCCCCCTTACTCAAAGTCCCGAGAAGAGCCCTCCAAATCCTACATAACTGGGCCCTCCTACTTTTTTCCCTCTGCCTGTTCTGCTCAGGAGACACAAAACTTCCTGCAAGGAACGACTGACCAGGTCCCTACCCACACCTAGGGCCTCAGAAATGCCTAGCTCCTCTACCCAGAACACTCAACATACCCATGTGGGTCTTTCTCCCTTCTTTCAATTTTTTCCTTGGATTCATTTTACTCAGTGAGGAATTCCGGATGGCAACAATTCCCAGTTCCCTGGTCACCTAACATAGCTTTCCAATACTTTATTTACACATTACATCCCCTGCTCTCATTTCCCACCAGATGACGAGGCACAGGACTTTAGTTCACATAGCCCTAGGAATCCCTTGCTCCTGCGCAGCCCTGCCGCAGAGAAAGCCCTCCATAAGCACTAACGTGACGCGTTACCTCGTCGTGGTGGTCTTCCCCTCCATCTTCTGACTGTTCCAGATTTTCACAGTGCCATCATTCGAACATGTCGCGAAAAGTAAGTGCTCATCAGAGACTCTGATTCGATTCACAGCAGATCTGTGCTCATGAAGATGTGCTACTAGTAGCCCTTTAGGACGCCACCCTGAGAGAAAGCAAAAGTGTACCTTAAAACGTGGCTGAGAGACACGGTCACTCATCAGCCTTTAGCTACAATTACCAACAATGAACTTAAAGCAATCCTAAGAACTACCCAAGTAAGAGGCCCCAGCTAGGCCACCTAGAGGGGTCTCCTGGACTGTGACATATTACTGACTAAGATACCAAGGTAGAGGTTAAGTACAGCTACGGAAAGACTCCACCACGAGGCCTTTCAGTGCTTGAGGGACACAGCAGTCAGTGACCCCTTAGAAAAACACTGACTGCTGATTTAGAGCATGACTCTTCTAGCCTAGAAAAACAGCTTGGAGGTCAACTTCTAAGCCAGAAATGTACAAAACCCTGTTGCGGGAGGTCCTTCTGCTCCTCCAGCCAATAGCCGCTGAGATACCAGCCCATTGGGGCGTGGTCTCTCTCTTTAAAAAAGCGGCCACTTCCCTCCTCACTCTTTGCTTCCTGCTCTGCTTCTGGCTACTAGACTCCTTCCTGATTGCGCAGAGGGCTGTTGTCTGGGACCACCCTATTAATGATAATTCCAAACTGGTATAGGATTGTTTGTGATTTACGCCTTCATCATCTGGCGCCCGAACGTTTGGTTTTAGGACCCCTCCTTCCCCTGCTCGGCTGCCTGCTGCCAGCTTGGCTTGGCGCGAGCCCTCCCTCTCTCAGCCGCCGCGGCCTGTGCCTTACGACCTGTGCCTTGTACGTGGAGCCAGCAGTTTAATATAAATTATCACGCAGTGGCTTTTCTTGCTGCAGTTCTTTATATTTTCTCTTTAGACACCTCAGATTGACTTCAAGTCCCCATGCACCCTATCGTTTGCCTCCCCACGTGGATTTAAACTCCACAGGCCCGTGTAGTCTCTGCCTATGTGGTTTGCTCTTTTCTGAGTCGTTTTCAAATCTCCCTTGCAAGGGCAGCTCTTAAGCGGAGAGAACCAGAGCACGCGGTTGCCAGTTGCCAAAAGCTGCAACCCCTCAGGGCGACTCTGTCACGTGGAAGCATACAGGGCTTCCGGGTTACTCTTCTCTACCCCTGGATTCTGGGTTTATGGTTCCGTGTACGGAATTGTTTTAATTACATTTACTTTTGTTGAGCAACTTGCATTTCAGTTTTTAATGAATACTAGGCGGACACTGAAACAGGACCCCGTTTTCGTCGCGACCTGGCAACAGCGCCACCTGCTGGATAATAGGTAATATGGCCGTTTTCATTTCCAACACAAATTTTACTGTTTTGTTTACTTATACAATGGGTTATATCATGCAAGGTTTATATGACTATGTGGATAACTTAATTTACTGGCTACTAGGTTTCAGTATTCTTTTGAAAATTCTATCATTTAGGAAGATTATGGCACTCCTAAGAACCATACAATCTTTACTAGAAACTCATGCAGGTCAGGAGATTCAGGATTCAAAAGAGAATAATAAAAAGACTTGAAATGCTTTAAGAAATTATTGGAGCTGGTGAACAGAGTAAGAAGGCACAAGGACAGGATACAATGCCACCACCAGCTATCAGAACTGGCTTACCCAGGGTTTTAGCAACATACCCTGTAATTTATTCTGACAAAGTGTCAACTTCTAAAGGCTCAAAGGGAGTCAGAGAAGCTAGATGGACGCCAATAGTAATGAATGATCTAAAAGAAATTAAGCAGGCTATTGTTAATTTTGGTTTGCACAATGATTATGTAAAGGAAATGATAAGGACTTGGGCTTCTAATGTCAGAGCTACCCCCCGTGATTTCCATCAGTTAGTGTCTGCAGTTTTAGATGACGGACCTTCCTTGATGTTTGGAATTTATTTCAGAGAAGAATCCAAACATATGGAACTGCAAGGAAGAGCAAAAGGTGTGGAGGTTTCCCAAGATCAAATTCTGGGTGCAGGAGAATATGCTGATCCACAGGTCCAAGCTCTTTATGACGATGAAGTACTGTATCTATGTCACCAAGCAGCTTTAAATGCTTGGAATAGGATACAAGATCCAGCAAAAAGGGTTGAATCATATACCAGAATTAGGCAGGGACAGAGAGAACCCTTTATTGACTTTTTGCAAAGATTAATTAAGGCTATGGATATAGGGGTAACAGACCCAGAAGCTAGACGAATACTTCTTGAATCTCTAGCTTTCAAAAATGCAAACATAGATTGCAAAAAGATAATTGGGCCTTTAAGGTCTAGATCAACACCTATGGATGAATGGATTCAGCATACAATGAATGTTGAGACATTTAGCTATAATGATGAATCTTGGGTAGGAGAAGTGATTTCCAAAGCAATGAGGAGACATCAAACTGCCAGGTGTTTTAATTGTGGTAAATTAGGACACTTGCAAAGGGATTGCAGGCAAAGAATTTCTAGGAATAATATCTCTTCTGGGAATGACAAAAACAGGAGACCTCAGCCTTCAGGTATATGTAGGAGATGCGGTAAAGGCCGACATTGGTCCAACGAATGCAGGTCAACAACAGACAGACGGGGCAACTCGATACCATCGGGAAACTTCTTGAGGGGCCTCTCGCAGGCCCCCAATCCAACAGTGGCCCAGTCATTCCCAGTCACAGTGGAGAATGTGCCTCACCAAGAAAATTAAAAGCTCCAATTTCTGCTGTAAAAAGTAATACTGTTCTAAATGATGAATTATGCATGGAGAATGAGTCAAAAAACCCAGTAGGACAGAATAAACGTATATTTTGGCAGACTTCTATTAATGATCTAAGACCAAAGCTAAGAGTCTGTATAAATGGCACTTTTATTGAAGGCTTATTAGACACAGGTGCGGATGTAAGTATCATTACTCCAGAATCTTGGCATCTGAATTGGCCTTTTCAAAGAGCTGTAGAAAATGGCCTTTACTCTAACTCAGAGTTTCGTGATAGTGAGACACAATTGCTCCTGGCAGCACCAATCTATTCCCAAGAGAATGTTGAGCACCAAAGACACTCCACCTGGAGCTTTTCTTTTTGGCAGAACTGGCCTTTGGGCAAAGAAATGCCCATACCTCAACCACTGACAGAGATACAGAGCGTGCATCAATGGATAAAACAGGACTGTCATATCCTTCCAAGACAGGGTAAGATAGTTTTGAAAAGTTGCTTGCCTTTGAAAATGGTATGTCAGTTATGTTAGGCCTTAGCCAAAGTTGGTTGCTTCAATGCTGCAAACGTGACTTTGGGTGGTTACCCAGGTAGCCAGTTGTTTCTGTGATTTGTTGCATGTTTTGGAAGTTGTTTTACTGAACTTCCTAATTACCCAGGTAACATTACTTCCCTTCTCAGATCTTTGATGGGGTTGACGACTATATAAATGTAGTTACTTTTCTCTCATGACTTAGCCAAGTTATTTATTATACAAGACCTAAGCTAGTTAGAATAGGATATTTGTACTTATTGTATATAATTTTGTAGTAGGTTTAGAACTCTTACTTAAACAAAAGGGGGAGGTGTTGCGGGAGGTCCTTCTGCTCCTCCAGCCAATAGCCGCTGAGATACCAGCCCATTGGGGCGTGGTCTCTCTCTTTAAAAAAGCGGCCACTTCCCTCCTCGCTCTCTTTTTGCTTCCTGCTCTGCTTCCGGTGACTAGACTCCTTCCTGATTGCGCAGAGGGCTGTTGTCTGGGACGGTGATCTGTAAGTTTTTTCCCCTTTAAATAAATACCACCCTATTAATCATAATTCCAAACTGGTGTGGGATTGTTTGTGATTTACACCTTCATCAAAACCCCAGCTTGGGACACTAGGGTGATCCCGGCTATTGATGAGGTTCAGTGAGCTTTCATCCTCTCACTGTGACTTGGGACATATGACTGATCAAGGGGGTGGGTATGCACATAAATAACGTGTGGGCCCAACACTGCCCAGGTCACATGACCACCCAGATGTCAGCTGGGTACAGTGGCACACGCCTTTAGTGCCAGCACTTGCGAGGCTGAAAAAATGGGTTTCTTTGAGTTCAAGCCTGGTCTTCATAGCAAGCTCCAAAAGACCTAGGGCTACTTAAACCTGTATAAAAACGAAACAAAATGAACAAAAGAAGCAAAATACCCAGACTTTTACTTTCTTCTTTGCCTGCAATCACTTCTTCTGTGGTATAAACACACCAGAATTAGAAATTACAGCCTTAGACTCTACATGGATTGGATTTCCTAGTACTTTTTAAATAGTGTCTAGAATTTTCTCTATTTTATTATGCATATTCTTTTCCAAATAATTAATTTCCCCAAATTTACAAATTCTGAGACCAAAAATCATTCTCAAATGACCTTAGCACCCAACATAGATCCCTGCACATAACTGTCTTCTAACTTTATACAAAACTTAAATTAAATATAACATCGTATGCATTTAATATTACTTAATTTTAAAATAAACCAAAAAGTTTTACTGAAAATCAGACCTACAGTGGATGCCAACACTGTGCCCGAGTGGCAGCAATGTCACTTTTGAATGATTTTTTTTTTCTTCCCAAAAAGTAAAAGCGAAACCAAGATTCCCCACAAATGTGACTTACTCAACACTGAAAGTGTAGTTCCCCCGGACTGCTAAGTTACCCAAGTGGGAAGACAATGGCTAAGGATACACTCACTCTGAGGGACCAGGGAGTCTATAAGATCTGCAGGGTAGAATGAATATTTTACAACCTCTCAAGTGTGGAAAGAAGAAAAAAATAAGAATTTAGCAGTCACTGCACATTCCTGTGGTTACTGTATAAAATGTGCAACTCCATTTATGTATAAAATGCTACCTACAAAGAGAGAGGATCATAAACAAGACTGTGTATTGTCACCTTTTTATGTTCTTAAGCAGATCTGGTAAGTGGCATTAGCTTACATCATAGAAACAGCTTGAAGATTCCAGGTATTTATTTTGATAAAATCACCTGACTAGATTCTGCTTGGCACTTCAATATTTTCTAAATCTTCAAGTGTTCTCCATGAATACTTCCTGAGACTAATCAAAGCTCACAGGAATTTCTGTGAGCTTTTCAAAGTCTAAACATATAAACACATTGTGCATTTCTTCTTAGCTTTAAAGTAAGCTTCTACTATTACAGTTGAAATATTGAAATTCATTCATTTTATTATTTCTTTCTTTCTTTCTTTCTTTTTTTTTTTTTTTTTTTGTTGTTGTTTTTTGAGATGGGGTTTCTCTGTAGCTTTGACGCCTGTCCTCTTATAGACCAGGCTGGGTTCGATCACAGAGATCCACCTGCCTCTCAACTGCTGGGATTAAAGGCGTGTGTCACTACCGCCCAGCCTTCATTATTTTTTTTTTTAAATCTACAAACACAGACTCAGAGAGCAGCCGCCATTGCACAAAGCAGGCTGCCACACAAGCAGATCACACTCTGATGCCAATGACCTCCCCTTTCGAGTCAAATCTCTCAGAATACAGGAGCGTTTTTTACCAAATTCTTTAGAAGTTTTGTGGAGTTTTTCTGTTGCTTTTTTATGTGCATGGGTGCCTCAGCTGCATGTCTGTGTACCAAATACATGCCTGGTGCCCAAGGAGGCCAGAACAGTGAGCCAGATCCTCTGGAACTCAAGTTATAGATGGTTGGAAGCTACCATGTGGGCGCTGGGAATCAAGGCCAGGTCCTCTGCAAGATCGGCCAGTGTTTTTAACTGCTGAGCCGTCTCTTTAGATCATTTTGCCAGATTCTTAATGTTGGTAATTAGCAAATGCTGGCACTCTAAGTTATTCTGTCTGTTCCACAGTCTCCATATTTTCAGAATGGCCTAGCTTTCTTTAGTACTAACATTAATCAGAGGGTAGAGTCACAGCAGGGGTTTACCCCTAGAAACCTGATGTTCTTGAAGAGGCAACATGGAAGTGGGGAGAGGCTGGACACCAAGACAACACACCACACCTGGCAACAGCCAGGAAGAACGAAGCGCAGACAGGCTAATAAGTGACTGGCCTGGATGCGACGCTGCAAGTGGCTCAAAGCTGAAGGTCCCAAGTCCACACTCTGACTCAGGTTTCTCACCTATTGCTTCTTGTCTGAGTGGTTCTCACTCCTCTACTATCGTACGTGTTGCCCGGTGCAGGCTGAGGGGCCCTTTCCAAGGCTCTCAAGAGCAGAAGTGTTTCAGGTGTCAAGAGGCTTTCATGTGCCTGCCTAACCATAGTTTGTCATCAGAAATGCTAAAGTTCCTAAACTCTTTGGATTAGGGGTGCTTCATTTGGCTCAGTTCCTACATTAGACCCCAATCTTGGGCTCAAGGCCAGGGCGCAGGGACACGACTCTCACCAGGTGGAGGCGGTTTGCTCTCCCACTCGGCGTTCTCCATCATCTGCTTGGCGATGCGCTCCGCATTGCATTGTTCCCGCTTCTGCTGTATGAGCTGCTGGAGCTCCGTCTTGCAAGTTGTGATCCGGATCTGGTAAGTGGACGGCAGGACTGTGCTACTTAAAACCTGGATCACTGGCTTCTTACTGGGGGCATGTGCTACTTCTGAGACCTAAAAACAGTATAGATCTGTGTCTCAGCAAGGTACGGTTAAGAGAAAAGTGTTCCCATGGTGCATCGATACATTACACCAGATTCTGTTCCTTAAAAAAAAAAAAAACACTAGTAACTCAGGTGAAAAGAGCAAGTGACATTTCACCTGGTCTGAGCTGGTTTCTTCACATAAAACCATGACTGGTTGGGGCAGTCACAGACTCACTCCAAATACAACATGGCCATCGTAATATTTAACGTGCACAGACAATCTGGAAATCCACCCCCGAAATATTTTTGGGTTTTGTTAAAGGAAGAATAAAAAGATTTAAAAGTTTTAAAATGTTCTCTGTAGCCTAATTATGATCTCAGCTCAGTCTTTAACCCCATTTCAGTTTGCTTTATTGGCACATATTTCAAATGGGTGGCCTTCTCCATGCTTAAGGAACAGGTTCCTCTTGGCTATACAACTGAAGCAATCTTAGGACATCTTGGCTGTTCTACCGCACACAGCCTTTCAACACTCAGAACTAGACATGAGGTGACCACCGCCTACATGACAGTACCTGCGGAGAGGTTGACAAAGGGACACCAAGAGCAGCAGAGGACTCAGAGCGAGGCGGCTTCCCAGTCTGAACCACCTCATGATCACTGGTTTTAGGCAGGGCCTGCGGTATATTCGGTGGTTCCAGGGAGCCGAACATGCTTTTCCATTCTTCGTTTACATTGGAGTCTTGTTTTACATGTTTTCTAGCTATGAAAATATATGTGGAATAGTTAGTCTGAAAGGTAAAACCATTGTGACTTGATTGTCTGTTTACAAGAGAACACAATGGACCTTACTTCCTGTGTGTTCCTTTGGGACATTTTTCTTAAGCTCTATGTCCTTGTATGCACGTGTGCAGATGCGAGTATGTTCAACTTATAATCTCAGCATATAGAAATATTTATTCACCTCCAATTTTGCTAACACTAAGAACTGTCCATCTGTGTTGATCCAGGTGGAAAATGGATAGTTAATTAGCATTTATTTAATTATTTACATTTCATTTATATGTATTCTATTCTACCAATTATTTGCTTAAATCTTTCACTTTTTTCCTCTGGAGGGCTTGCATTTTTCTTATTGATCTGTATGGGTACTTTATATATAATGCATGTAAACCATTAGCAATTAAGTGCAAACACTTATCCCAAAGCTTACTTCAATACAATTCATTTGCTGCCCTAAAATATGATATAGACATGGGGAATTTCAAAGGCACATACTTGACAGTGAACTAATGCTGCAGAAAGGCCATGCACAAGACCTCACGAGCCTCACAGAAGCGATGTAGTGTCACAGGACACGGGAGCCCCAAATATCTAGTGCTCAGTAGAGGCTAAGGATTCTTTGGCCTCTACTCTTTTTAATTCCACTGTTTGTTTCAAACTCATTGGGTAGTGCCTACTAATACTCCAGAAACTTGTATCTCATTTTATACAGGCTGGTTCTCAGTTATCAGTTAAAGGGTTAGAAAACCGAGCTTGAATCATGCCTTCATGAATCAAGCATGGTCTTCCAGGGGGAGAGCTCTGGAAACTGACCTTCTTTTGACAGAGCTATGATCCGGTCCCGTGGGTTCTCACCTGTGACTCCACTGCCCGACTCTTCCTCTCCCACGTCTACTTAGTAAGTACCTAGTCACTGCACTTCAAAGTTCTCTATCTGGGAAACGGGGGTGGCGGTGTGGGGGCTGGAGGTGTAGTTCCTCCTTATTAACTAATACCAGCCTACAATATAACTAAAAAGATGAGCACATGGATGTACTAACCCCGTTTCTCGTCCGGTTCTTGTTTGGTTTTAACAAGATCAACTTGTCTCCCAGTGATGCCTAAGGCCGCCAAGTCGATCACACCTTTCTGGCTGCTGTCGTGCAGATGGCTCTGGTCCACTGCATTCGCTTTCGCTCTGTTTGATTTCATCATGTAGTCCTTCAGTGCCAGAAGCTTATCTTCCTCTTCTTCCGTCATCCCCTAAGACCAAATTCAACCATGTATTTTGGGTTAATTTCAAAAGCAGAAACAACAGGTCGCAGGATGACTAATAAATGAAGGTTCAACTTCCAATTCAAAGTGAAGCAAGAAAGCAAAGAGGAAGCGATCCCTATGGCTCCTCTAGACACTCGGCTGTGGCCATCTTCTCCATCAGACTATCCTTACGTCTCTGTTAACAACGCTGTATTACAGGTTCTCTAACTTCAGTAGGGCAAGGAAAACAGATGCTCATTATGAGATAAAAATGAGTGAGACACCTGTTATTCAATAACTATTTCACACAGTATTAACAGGGAATTACAAAAAATCAAAAGAAACACATAAGCAAATTATTAGAACTCAAATGTTTTATCAAGTTTTTAAAAAGTATTTTTTAGTTTATTTTGAGTGTTTTGCCTGCATCTATGTGTGTGTGCATAGTGATATTTTATTATGTTTTAATAAATAAAGCTTGCCTAAAGATCAGAAGGGCAAAGCTAAGCCACTAGAGGTCAGGCAGTGGTGGCACACACCTTTAATCCTGGGATTTGGGAGACAGAGGCGGGTAAATCTCTAAGTTCAAGGCCATCCTGGGCTATACAAGATCAATGCAGACACAAATCCAGGTGGTGGTGGCTCGCACCTTTAATCCCAGCACTAGAGGGAATATAAAATGAGAAGAGAGAGAGGCTCTGTCTGCTTAGGCTGCTGAGTCTGCTTAGGCTGGTTAGCTTATGGTTGCCCAGCCTTGGTCGCCCAGACTTCTCTAGTGGCTTGACTGCTTTACTTTTCTGGTTTGCAGGTTGACCCCCAATATCTGTCTCTGGGTTTTAATTACTCATGCTACCACATACAAGCCTGAGTGTCTGGAAGTCAGAAGAGGACATCTCTTGGAACTGGAGTTATAGATACTGAGTTACCACGTGGGAGCTGGGAACTGAATTAGAATCTTCTACAGGAACAACAGTCTTAACTTGCTCAGCCATCTCTCTAGCCCGTTAGGAAGTTTTATAATGTCCATATGAAAATTATCCAGATAAGATATGAGATTTAATATAGAATCGTATTTTTAAAGGCAAACACAGGACTGGAGAGATGGCTTGGTGGTGAAGAACATTCGCTGCTCTCCCAGAGGACCCAACACCTACGGCTGATGGCGCACAACTGGTTCTAACTTCAGGGAACCCAGTGCCCTCTTTGGGCCCTCACAGGCACTTACACACACACGGTATACACTCACAACAAACAGACGGAAGCACATACGTGTAAATGAAAAATGTATTTAAATAGATACAATTTACAAATCAAATGTCCACGCTAGTCATGGTGTCCACCCCTGTAATCCCAGCACTTGGGAGGCTGAGGCCCAAAGACTATAAATTCAATCCAGCCTAGGGTACAAAGACATACTGACTCAAAACAAACCAAACAAAACCACCTAATTATAAACAAACACTCAGAATATCTACAATAAACGAGGGACAAAGCTCTGCAGCATAACCTCCAAGACATCACTGAGTAAAGATGACTGTATGATGGAATACACACCACGCCCTAGTGACCAGCAGAGGTAACACTGCTGGACTTCAGTTCTTTCTTCCAGGCTCACAGCAGTATCAACAAACACCAACAATGATTTCATTTTATGAAGTGACAAGCTGATTTTGGAAATTCATAAAGAAATGTGTACAGAAAGGGCCAAGCATAACCAAGACAATCCTGAGAGAGGGAGGAAGGGAGGGAGAGAGGAAAGAGGGAAGGAGGGAGGGAGGGAGGGAGGGAGGGAGGGAGGGAGGGAGGGAGGGAGGGAGGGAAAGAGAACTTTGCTCAGTCAGAACCAAGGCTAAGTTCCAAAGGATTAACTCATCCAGCACTTAGCAGGTTTCTGAGGCCAGCCTGATAGAGTAGCATTACTCATTCAGCAGGCGACATGGTACAGGCTTCTGTGGATGGCCTGATAGGGTAACAGTTCTTACTCATCCAACACTTAACATGCCGCTGTCTGACGGAGTAACAGGGACGAGATTCACCTGCCCACTTTAACCAAGCCTAGCAGTGTCCTGGAAACTATGAAGTGACACAGCAGGGCTGAGAAAACAGGTGGTCCTGGGCCACCATCCCCAAGACAGAGACGAGTCCTGCTTGTTGTTCAGAATCCTTTCTGGAAAGTTTCCAGACCATGGCTATGGAAAAGAACCTAGCACACAACACATCCCAGTTCAAGAATGCGACAAAGTTAGTGCACAAGGGGAGAGGAATGGAGAAAACAGGGATACACAGTGAGCATTTTAAAGGACTGAAGGGGGGTCCTCAATTCTTCGGCTGAAAATTAAACTAAATAAGCACACAGAGACTACCTAGGCCAGGGAAAGCGCAACAGCAAAGCAGGAGACCAAATAATTCCCAGAACAGTCCGTGTTTCTGTCAAAGGTGAAAGAACTTTTATAAACAGACCGTCGTGTGCGCATGCCCAGAGCATCACACTGGCGGAACTAAAGAAGCTGTGGAAAGGATGCTCTGGACCTGTCCTTATAAAACCTGAAATCTGGCTGGAACAGAGGGAACTGATTCCAAGTGTCAACAGACCTGGCCCGACGCTATGTAAAGGAATTCAGCACCAACAACAGAAAACTCCCAATGTATAGAGAAAGGTTAGATGGATGCCAACTGAGGGACTACAGAAACACTTGGATTTTAGTATGCATCTTCTCAGGCCACTTCAAATTTGCACTTGTATTCACGCTGTGCAGTCAAAAAGTACTAACATAAATATCCAGCCAAATGCTTAAAATGTATTTTTTTAAATAAGGAGTGGAATGAATCATCTGTGTCCTCTATAGCCGTATCAAATGGATACAAGGCAGGGCTCTTACAGATGAGACCTGACTAAAGCAGCTCCTGCACGTGTCACCCCGATGATGCATCCTGCTGAAGATCCCAACATGACTGCTGTTCCCAAGGCGTGTTCAAGGCTGCTGCCTCAAGAGAACACATCCCACAGCAGCGCCACGCTGCTCTGGAGAAGCCCACTCTAGCAGCCACGCACCTCGAGGGCAGAACTGTGCAAAGAAGGGCTGAGCCCCAAGACAAAGGGGCTCAGAGCTCCCACTGGGAGGGGACAAGAACACAGCCTCCTCAGGATCGGAGCCTCTGCTAGCGAATAGAGTAAGGGCTAAAATCAGTGAGGAGGAGTAGACTCGGAGAAGAGAGCTGCTAACAGAGGCTTCTTCATGCATCTATGGAACTCAAACAAGCTTGCCATGTGGGACTTCCATCTCTATGATCCGAACAGCACAGCAGGGCAGCAGTGACGGGCTTGGGTTAAGGGGTTCTTTAACACCCTGCACCCTGAGAGCACACTGGCACCTGCGCCTCATCTCTAACGACAGCACAGAAATAACACAAGTTGCTGGCACTGGCTTTAAGGACAGCCACAGAACACAGAAAGAAGACACAGCAGCAGGCTCATCTTGTGTCTTTATAAAACGGAAGCTAAAGGGTTCTGGCCTTTGTACTGGGCAAGCGCGTACATTCTGACCTGATCTCACGTCTGTGGGCACAAGTGTCCCTGGAATACAGCGGAAGTCTCCTCACCCTTGGGAGCCTCCTCGGGCTAGCTACAGCAACAATTTAGTTAGGCTAATCTGTTCCTCTTTCCTCCACTCAGACAATATGATGAAAATGACAAACAGACCAGGTGGGCACCAAAGTGACGGTCTAGTGATCTGAGTATGGATCAACAGTGGGGGCCAGCCCTGAGGGTGGCAGTCGCGGAGGGACGTGGGAAAACAGTAGGGGACAGAAAGGCTAAGAAGTGGAGAACGCTTCCCAGTTCAGTTCCTACCAACAACTTCATCAATGGGTATTCAAGGTCAAGTAAAATACATGAAAACATTTATACTGCAAAGCCCATCAAATTCTGTCTGAGTCCATTGTGTTGTGGCAAGTGCCTAATCTCAGCAGAGGTACGAGATCTCTATGAGTTTGAGACCAGCCTGGTCTACATAGTGAGGTCAAGGCAGCCAGGGTTAGAGTGAGACCCTGTCTTAAAAGACGATCTCGAAAACTGAGTGCATTATTTTCCAGGTGAGACGCGGCTGGTAAGCATTCTCTCTATGAAAACATTCTGCAGAGCCAATGGTGGTTGTCCCTAGTATATGCTCTATGCATGGAGTACTAGCAATTAGAGGCTTCATTTAGAAGCAGTTTTATTCCAATTCTGATTCTAGGTCCCATACATTCCATATAAAACAGAAAGATGAATCTAATTTAGTATTTCAAAAAGGCCCTACTAATGCCAGATAAAAAGGGTTTTTACTAAAAAATTTTTAGTTTTTACGGAATTTGTTAATTGATCCAAATTCAGACTTAAACACAACAGTGAACCACTGGCTTCTGCAACTGAAGCCACCGGGGAGCCGGGCTGATGCAGCTCTTTGCACGCAGTAAGAAGGGGTCTGGACTGAGAGGGGAGGGACTGCGTCGTGCCTGCGTTCTGAAATAGCTCTTTTAGCCGAACTTCATTAGATTTCGGCAAAGTAGAGAACTGAACTACAAATAGGACTTAAACCCAAGGCTCTTCCTGTTCTCCCAGCAATCACAAAAGGAAGTTTCTAGGTCTCCCTAGACTCCTTATTTAGCCTAGCGCGGTGTTTTAGATGAATCCTATTGCCTTTGCTTAGATACCACAGAGCACATACACACACACACACACACACACATGATATTGACAGATTTACTTTCATTTGTCATGACATGCCCTATTGAAAACATCTT
Source organism: Alexandromys fortis (assembly GCF_014885135.2). Taxonomy (NCBI): domain Eukaryota; kingdom Metazoa; phylum Chordata; class Mammalia; order Rodentia; family Cricetidae; genus Alexandromys; species Alexandromys fortis. The sequence goes on along the minus strand of NW_026067915.1, from coordinate 6,487,172 downwards.
AACATCTAAGTTGATGCTTCAGCACTGTCATGAGACCCGTTCACATGGAAGGCCTGAGGAGGGCACAAACCTGCGAGAGCAGTTTCTTCAGAAGTTGAGCTATGGCGGGGTCCTCGGGAGGAGGGCAGTCGAGAAGAGAGCCATTCCGCTTCTTCTGACGCATGTGCAGATGTCTGAACAAGCTGGTGATGTCTTTAGACCTCAGAGCATAATCAAATATAGAACGGCTCACGGGCTCTTTGAGAACACTGAGCAGGACAAGCTTCCTCTCAATCTATGGTAAAAAAGCAAAAAACGGTTAGTTAAAACTACAGTACATAGAACAATCTGTGTAAAGTTAACAAAAGTATTTATTATCTGAGAAAATAATGTTTGTTTCTTTTTCTCCTTGGAGACAAACAGGACACTGGCCAACTTTAAAGGCCTAAGTGTCCACTCCACCAAAGACTAATAGTAAATACCCAAAGGCAAAGGTTTCAGGGAGTCATTCCTGACCCAGAGGTCAGAATACTTCCCAGATCTACAAGCTACCCACGGTTCACAGGCCTAAGACACGGGCGCTGGCCAAGACCTGAGTAACCACTGCACAGGGCCTTCCCTTCAGTTTCCACATTTCCCCAATAAACCCAAAGCCTTCAAAACATTCTCTCCAGAGATCAAGAATTCTTCCTCTTAGTAGCCTAGGAACACTTAAGGATGGATATTATCATCAGTGAGCAAAAGAACTCTTCCTTTTCTTCCCAGTGTTGGGAGACAGAAGCCAGGTCCTTGCACAGACAGGCAAATGCTCTACCACTGAGCTATATCCCAGCAGTGGCTTTGTGAGACAGGGTCTTACTAAGTAATTAGCCCAGGCTGGCCCTGAACTCACAACCCTCCTCTTGCCTTGGTCTCTTGGGAACTGACAATGTAAGCAAGCATCTCCACATCCAGATCTAAAGAACATTCTTCAGATAGAATTAACTATTGCAGCTGAAACATAAAGGCTACCTTTGTCTAATCAAAGGAAGAAACAAGGGCTCTGGACCTGAGCTGGGAGGCTCAAGGTCGCAGTAACTCTAGCCCCAGGGGATCCAACACCCCCCCCACACACACACACAGAGTACTGCATTCACATGTATTTGGGACACAGGCATAAACGCGAAATTAAAACTTTAAAAAAGTTTACAATTTAAAATGAAGAAGGGTAAGACTCATGAAACATGAATAATTAGTCCCTCAATTTTTGATCCTGGCTTTGAAAATATAAATCAATGATAATACAAAGAATAAACTAAAACTAGAGCACGTAGCCAAAGGCTAGAGTGATGTCTTAGGGCTAAGAGCACTGGATGTCCTCCAGAGGACCAGGGTTCCATTCCCAGCACACACATGGTGCTTCACAACTGGCTGTAACTCTGGCTCTAGGGATCTAGTACCTTCTTCTGACCTCCCTGCGCACCAGGCACACATATGGTATACAACACACATTCATGTAATATATCCACACGTAAAATTTTAAAAAATTATAAAACTTTAAAAATAAAGAGCAGCTATATTATAAGATACACAAAGAAAATGGAGCCCGAACTTTTGTATGCCATACTACATGTGACATAACAGACTCCTGGTAGTGTCTCTCCTACAAGGGAGGTCGGTTTGTCAATAGTACTAGCTTGAAAGGTATATGAGAATGTTCCAGATCAACTTAGGGACTCTTCTGATATAAAGGACTCTAGAGGCAAAATTGGAAGGACTGGTTACAAGCGGGAACATGTCTACCTGTATTACTGGCTGGGTAATGTATGGGTCAAGATAAGGCATTAGCTTGCAGTAGACATCAGCAGTACTGATTTGATGAGCTACCACTGTGATGAATCCCACTGCTCCATAGCGTATCCACAGATTAGGATGGCAGAGGAATGGAGCTAAAAGGGGAAGAAAGAAAGATACCAGATCAAACCAGAGTCACAAAGCAAAACTTTAAATTTTAAGATCATTCAAATCCTTACATTATAACAATCTGATAAAGACATCAAGGCTGAGTGCTACCTAAAAGTTCTTACACATATTGGCCTGAAATAGAAACTCAGTAAAATGAAGTTATAACACTCCCTTATCATACTTACCAGCCATACCATAAAACTAACCTTTGTAAAACTTCTAAATTTCTATTTTTCAGAATTGAAAATGTGTTAGCACACACTCATTTGTAGTGCTGAATTAAAATCTACTGGACAGAGACAAAAAATCCCAACACCACCCAGGAAGTGATCCACTTTACCCCACGGGTTCAAGACGGCAGGGGCCACACAAGAGGCAGAACCATGGGGTGGGGGGGTCTTCTCCATGTCGTAGCATGGAGAACAATCTGACCCCTCTGACACCCTTTTTAATGCAGGGTTTGGTCAAACCTACACACAACTCCTAAGTTTGCATGTCGTGGTGAATCAAAGAGTAGAAAAGTAGCACAATTGTGTCCATTTTTCAGCGTTCAAACTGTAAGATTAACACAGGAAGCAAGAATGCCTTCCTTCTTTTTAACAGTTTTATGCTCTGAGCCTAAATCATTTATTCAACTAATCAAAGTCACAATAACACAATAACATGATTTAGAGTAAAATTCAAACTTCTAAAACATAACAGCTGCATGAGCTCTAACTAAGTATGCAAAGATATACTCAGAGCTGTTTATCAGAAGTCCAAGGGAGTGATGATGTAACCCGTCATCATGTACTAGTGATGCTTACGTGAAAACAGAGAAAAACACGCTCAAAGTCCCCTCTTCAGGGTCTCCAACCCTGACAACTGAGTCAGAGCCCTGGGACCTAGGTAAAGTGAAAGGAGAGAACCAACTCCACAGAGTTGTCCTCTGACCTCCAGAGGCATCCAATAGCACGTGCACATATGCGCACATGCATGTGCTGGAGCGCACACAGACACCCACACAAAGTAAAATAAAATCTCTCCTCAAAGTTCTCACATGGTCTTCTCATTACTCATGAAGGTTTTTATTATTTCACATTCCATGCACAGCCCTGATCCATGTGACAAGGAAGAACTGGGGCTCTTCCCTTTTATGTAAAGAAGGAAATTAGGGTGCTACATCTAACATGCACAAGGCCCCAGAGTTCAACCCCAACACCTCAACAATCCAGAACAGCAGGAACTGGCAAACCACTGAGAACCTCCAGAAAGCACAGAGCCGCAATGGCATGGTAGGGGCTGGGTGCTGGGCAAGATTACTGATCCCAAGCTTCCCGTAAGTATGTTTCCTGTGCACCTGTCGTACATAGGCATACCTCCAGCAGCCCCTTAGTCAATGGACGTTAGCAAAGGGGAGTGTGCTGCACCGCTCGGCTTGCTCTCCTGTGCTTTGGTCACCCTATGAGAATAGCTGGGGCAGCCTCAGCTACGACAGCCTTGGCCCCACAATGAGATGGATGAATAATGCTCAAAAGACAAAGGAGATGCACAGCCCAAAGCAGAGCCACCCACACAGCCCATAGATGGAAGACAAGACAGTGCAGGGTTTACTAGGACTCTGTGGCTCACTGACACACTGCACGATCAAGCAGTGATTAGGAACACAGCACAGGGTTTACTAGACTCTGGCTCCCTGACACACTGCAGGATCATAGCAGTGATTAGAAACACAGTGCAGGGTTTACTAGGACCCCGTGGCTCACTGACACACTGCAGGATCAAGCAGTGATTAGCCAACAAAGTACATCAAATCCTTAAGCCTGAGCTGAAAGAATTTCTTAGAAAATACAGCATCCAATCTTTTCTCTTGACTATGCTCCAGTTCTCTGGTGACAAGCACAAGGAAAGCAGAGGACTGAGAATTATCTAAGCAGGAATAACAGTTCTTAAAACCACCTCCAAGGAAATCATAATAATCACCATCGAGAACACCACCGCAGTTCTCACCTCAGAATCGCTACACTAAGCCAGTGGGTGGGGGGACGGAACACATGCCTGGCATGCCCGCACTGGGGGAACTGAAACCAAGGCAAGAGTCATGAGTTCAAGGCCAGCCTGGAGCTTTAGTGCTAATAATTGGCCTAAGGATACACATTGTATCAACAACATAAAATACAGGAGGGGAAATAAATGTGTAGGGGTTTTGTGCAGGTGAAAATTAAGTGTGTGCGACTTTAAAGAATCAAAGCACAGCACTTTAAAAAATTATCAAATCACAAAGCAAGATGACAAGAGTAAGAACAGTACAGAGGATTACAAAACCATCAGACCAGAACCAGAATACTAATGCGTCCTTATTGAGTACTGAGTTCAAATAAAGATGGGTTTAATTTTACAATCAAAAGACAAGCTGAATAAACAAAAAAGAAAACAAAATGTAAAGACATGACAATACCAAAAGCCTATGTATCTTGAAGAACAGACACACTGCAGGCATAGGGTAGGAAAATATTGTCACCAGTTTAACTCTTCTGATAGAGGGCATCTAGAATATATATTTAAAAAAAACTAAAATACCAGACACCAAGAAAACAAAAACCCTGATTAAAAGCGGGAACAGAACTAAACAGGGTTCTCAAAAGATGAAACACAAACAGCTGAGAAATAAAGAAATTCCTACTACAGGGACACTTGTTCATCCATGGTCATTGCTGCTCTATTTGTAAGAGCCAGAAACTGGAAACAGCATAGGTGTCTCTTAAGACTGGATAATGAAAATGTACATTTATACAGAGGAGTATCATTCAGCTGTTAAGAAAAATGAAAATATAAAAGATTCAGGTAAATGGACGGAGCCAGGAAAAAAAAATAATCATGAGTGAGGTAACAGACTCCAAAAGACAAATATTATGTTTCCTTTTCTATGTATTCCTACGCTATCAGAATAAAATTATATGAAATTACTCCCACATTCAAATTTCCCATCCTAAGTCTCAAAACCAGAAACTTACCAATATCACTGGCGAATTCATAGACGTGGGGTTTCTGCAGCAGCCCCAACTGGCACATGCAGGTCAGGGCATTGAGAGCTTTCACAATGACAAACTCCTCAGCATCACTGAGGCCTTGCTGGAGCAGGGGTTTGAGGATGGAGGAGCTCTGCCACCCAACATAGGCAGCAACACCTGAAAGGGAGGGCAGTGTTACTGTCACTCAACCCCTGGAAACACACGCCACCACCAGGCAGCGTGGACAGTGAACACAGTGCCTGGAAACACACGCCACCACCAGGCAGCGTGGTACAGTGAACACAACACCTGGAAACGCACGCCACCACCAGGCAGTGTGATACAGTGAACACAGTGCCTGGAAACGCACGCCACCACTGAGCAATGTGTTATATAATAGACACAGACACTAATCAGAATCCCACTTCCTTCTCAGCACAATGAACAAACAAACAAAAAAAAAAACAATCAAAGATAATTGTCCAGAAATTTGGAGACACCAGAACTCACAAAAGAGAAAATACAGGTCTCCCCAAACTGTCAATAATAATAATAAAACAAAGTTAAGCCACTTTAAGACATGCAAGGACTATAGTGGTTTACCTCCTAGACAGTTCTTACTCAGAAGTTTCCTGAAAACAGAACTCTAGCAGGTCCAGTTTGACACAAAGTATTTCAGGGCCCTGTGGGGCTACAGAGGCAGTTTAGCTGGTAAAGTGCCTGTAGTGGAGCCTCCAGTCCACAACCCACACTGCAGGAAGTCAGCAGTGGAAGCCATGCAGCTCACTCCTGAGCAGCTTGGGAGGACTAAAAGGGCTCCAGCTTCAGGGACCTCATCCCAGAGCAGTACGGGGAAAGGAAACACAGGAGACGACTGACACGGACCTGGAGCTGCCACACTCGCACACTATACTCATGCGCACGCACCACAAAACCACACGTGAAATGACTTAAGAACACGTATACATATGACATGCAGAAACGCACACACCCCACAGTCAATTTCAATAATAACACAAGGAGGAAGTGGGACAGACTCTAAGCAACAAATAACCCTGGGAAGAAAGCAAAATACTGAAGACAAGTGAAGAAGGAAAGCAAATCTAGAACTCCAGAGTAACAGGTCACATCCAAACATGAATATGTTAAAATGCGCGATGACTCTAGTCTCTGCGAGACAAAGGCAGCCTCTGCTACAGCAGCTGCACTTGCAGCAGGAAGGGGTTAAACCAGAGCCCCCGGAGTGACTGTCTGACTCTTAGTAAAAGACACTTGTTCTAATGTCAATGTTATCCTGATCCCTACAGTAAGTCTATTTGAAAACACTTCAATGTTAATTATAGAACAGAAAGTAAATGTTTGCTGTGGTGGTGAAATGATTAGGAATTCAACTAAGCAAAGGAAGGGGGCAAATGTGCAGCCGGGAGAGGCTAGAATCTCCTTCTACTAAATAATAACTTAAAATACAAGGACAATAATAATAAAGTAGATGTCTAAAGCCTGGGTGAGCACACCAGGACAGAGTAGCACGGTATGAACAAGGAAGTCAGGTGTGACTGCAAGTCAGCTGAGGCTTCACCCTGAGCCGTGTGTGGTGGTGCACACATGACCATCATCACCCTGGGCCGTGCGTGGTGGTGCACACATGATCATGAGCACCCTGGGCCGTGTGTGGTGGTGCACACATGATCATCATCCCAGATTCTGTATTGGGCTTCAGAATAAGTTAAGGCCAATCTAAACTACACAGTGAGACCTTACTTCAAAAACCGAAACTTGACAATTATTTTTTTAAACACATTTAAAAAACTCAAATTAAAACAGAGAAAAGGATTTGCCTTAAAAATGAGAGTTAATACCCATAAAAAACCCATAAGCATAAATGTAAATTCATGCAAGACAAAAGAACCAAAATAATAAAAGATAATGTAAAATACAAACATAGGAACATCAGAAAAAAGTTTTGAAGCTTGACTAGCAAGCAAAAAGCATACATGAAAACCTGTTGCTTTACCCTTTAACAAGTAAAGATTAAGTAATGACCGTTCTTTGCCGGGAGTGTGTTGGATGTAAGCATCGAAAGTTGATGAAGTAAAAATTTACATAAAATATGTCAACAAATTTAAAAACATGTTCATATTCTTTGTTTATAGAAAGAATATTGACTGATTAGTAACTAGAGCACTTCCTATGAAAGCTATGTTCATATTCTTTAACTTAGCAATTGAAATAAATAAACTAAAATGTATATATACATACGTATGTGTGTGCAGCAGGACCATACCCTTTAATTTTGGTTTTGTTGTTTTTTTTTTCAAAATGACAAAAGGTAAGGTCACCTGGGAAAAGGGACCCTCAGTGATGAACAGCCTCCTTCAGATTGGCCAATAGGCAAGTGTGTAGGTCATTTTCCTGATTAACAGTTTCTGTAGCAATGCCTAGCCACTGTGGGCAGTGCCACCCTGGACAGGTGGTTCAGTAAGCAGCATTCCTCCGTGGCCTGTGCTTCAGTACTCACTTCTAGTTTCCCGCCCTGAGTTCCCACCCTGACTTCCCTCAGTGATGGGGTGTCAGAGGGAAGATGAAATAAACCCTCTCGAGTTGCTTTCAGTCATGGTCTTTATCACAGCAGCAGCAAGCTGACCATAAAAGTCTCTCTGTGTATCCAAGTGAAACCCAAACTTTCTATGACAAATTTTATACTTCTAGGGCTGGAAAGATGGCTCAGTGGTTAAGAGCACTGGCTGCTCTTCCAGAGGACCGGGGTTCAATTCCCAGCTCACATATGGCAGCTCACAACTATCTGTGGCTCCAGTTATAGGGGACCTGACACCCTCATACAGACATTCATGTAGGCAAGACATCAATGAACATAAAATAAAAATAATTTTAAAAAATGTATACTTCTAGCTAGAAAGATTAGTAAGAAATAAGCAGGTCATGTACTACCAATTGGTGGACAATAATCCGCACTGTATTGACAGTTGTAGACTTCACTCACCCGAGTGACAGTGACAATGGTTAGCATCGTGTCTTAGAACAAAGTCTACGAGACAGTACACAATCATACCCACATAGCTGATCATGCTAGTCACTTACATAAGTATGTAAGATTCCCTGCGGAATGGGATTCAAAATGAAAACTAATGGGTGATTTCAGCACCTGGGAGGCGGAAGCAAAGCATACAGAATTCCAGGCCAGCCTGGGCTACATAGTAAGACTTTCTCAAAATACAAAAACCAAAAACAAATACAAAAGCTAACTATTCAATTAAAAGTTCAAATGAATTTTGGTAAAATTATTTAATGGAATAAAAGCAATAAGAATCTATTGGAGTATAGTTTCAAAGATCAATTAGAAATGTTAGGAAATACTTAGTTTTTTTTAAATGTAAAACAAATTATCCTAATTTGTACTATTATATACAGTACTTAATATCAGGCCTGAAGACCTGAGTTCAACCCCCAAGTCCCACCTAGTGGAAAGAGAAGACCAGCTCCCTGTTACCTACCCCTTGATCTCCACATGCACACCATGGTACATGTGCCCCATCCCCAACAAAACAAACAAAATACAGTTAACTTAAAAAAAAAAAAAACTTCTAAAAAGAAAATTACAATGTCTGCTGTAGAAAATTTGACAACTATGGAAACCATAAAGCAAACAATCAGCTACTATCCCGACCAAGCAGATGCCAGGCATCACGTGAGTGCAGCCTCTGTCCTAACAGAGTAGCTTCTGTGCCTGCCCCATTACAGCAGCGGGGTCACACCGAGGTCTGAACGCCCTCAGTCACCTCTGCGTACTTTATCACCTTCTCAGGCCACTGCTTTATGTCACTACAATGCAGATTAATTAAACTGTTCCTTGATCAGTTAAACAGAACTTGATCATATCATTACCTATCTTCCAAACCAATGGAAAGATTGAGAGTAATTTATAATCGTAAGGACGAACACCAACATACCGACTATACTGTCAAAGAAGGCGCCACGCAGGTGCCAGTCATTCTTATCGTTCAGGAAAGTGATCATGTGGGACAACAACACGTCATTGGCTTTCTGACGCCCGAAGAAGACGCACAGACGTGTGATCCCATTCTCCATTAATGTTTGTTTCACGATATTTTCAGGGTCGCTTAACAAAGTGACCACTTTCTGCTGGACCATTTCATGTAAGGCTTGGAGCTCTGAAAAACAGAAGGATTGATTTTCTCCCACATATGGAGACCAAGCATTTTCTATTTTGTCATTCTGGTTGAGACACAGTCTCGCTATGTAGCTGTTGTGCCCACACTGGCCTTGAACTCACAGTTCTCCAATATGGCCTCCAGAGTGATGAAATGACAGACACGCCCCCCCCACCACCACCACCCCCCCCCCCGCACCTGTCTTCTGTCTGTCTAATGGAGTAATGGAATGATTGCGGAGGCTTCCACACAAACCCTGTGTGTGCAGAGCCTTTCCACTGGTCACAGGGATGCCGTGAGCTGTGTGTGCTGAGCTTTCCCACTGGTCACAGGTCAGTAGGTGGGATGCTGTAAGCTCAGTCGCCATCCCACAAAGCACCTCTCCGTTTATGAGCTCAAGAGGAAATATAGGAAGAAGCACTTGTTACCTCCCTCAAAGATCAACTCACGCAAGGCCACTAACATGCCATGTAACTTCTAAAGTTGATTTCATATATGTATTTTATATATATATATATATATATGTATTTTGTATATATGTATATATGTACATGTTATTTCATGTATATCATAAGTTCTTTATATGGTCTGAGCAGTCTTCCTCTCTGACCACACCTCCTGCTCATCCTCATTTGTCTGTTTGACCTTGCTAAGGTCCACTCTGAGAGCACTGGTCACAGTTCTTGCCATTTCCCTATTGTTCCCTTGCTACAATACTTGGCCACCTCTCAGCTTTATGAGAAGGGGCAAAGCAATACTACGCTGCCCAGTGCTACTCAGGAAAAGCTGACATCTGGTACAGAAAACTACACACTCACTGAGGTGAAGGAAGCTCCAGCTCCTCCAAAGCTGACAAAAAGCTGTCTGAAAAGGTTCCGTCTCCTTTCCGACGCCCACGGCATACAAATGTATAAACCAGACTTCTCTAATCATTCGCAACTTAAACCAGCACAAAGCTGATTTAATTCTACTTCTGAATCTTTGGCTAAAAACCTGTCCAAAGAAACCTAAGCCACCGGCCTCTGTGAGTTTAATTATCACAGGTGATTTAATCATCACAGGGAACTTTGATATGTAAACCAGAGATATTAATTACTGAACCAGAAGAGCTCATAACTAGAGATACTCAACACTAGTCATGCAAGAAGAAAGGGCTTAGGTTCTTTAGTGAGGATGTTTCCATTTTTAACGAGAATCACACAATTCGGCAGCTTACTGCTCACACTACTCTGGCTAAAGCAAGTGTGGAATCTACAGGGCCAAGTGGATCACCTCTAGTTAACAGTGTGTAAAGACAAACAGACAGGATAATGCGCCAGGGCCTTCCAACCCTATTGCCCGCTGCTCTTTCCCTTTACAAGAGGAACAAACGACAGCTTTTGCAAGTTACCATTAGCAACCCAGTGTAAACGATGGGAATTCTAAGAGCAGAAATAACACCACCTGTGTCATAGTCTCCGTTTGGATGTGTGGCTTCGTCTGCCTCTTCGCTATCCGGGTCGTTCTCCATGTTGAGAGTTTTTAGCTGCACTAGCTCCAGGAACCGCAAAGCTGTTTCAGCCAGAAGAGCGATGTTTTCTGGAAGATGCCACCAGAACAGTTACAACCATGACCTCCAATCTTCAAGCTGCTCATCGCTTTTCCTCCCAGAGTCCTTTAGCTTTTTTGAGACAGGGTCCTGTGCACCCCAGGTGGCCTCAAACTGGAGCGTCACCTACTTCTGCCTCCAGAGTGTTGATGACGCAGTCACCATAAGGCCCGGGATCCCCAAGTCCTTATGCATCTAAATATCACTCAAGAAATCCACAGGAAAAGCAGAATTTTGCAAGTTAGCACTTAGTCTCTGTGACTGATCACATAATCTATGACAATCTCTAAACAAAAAAACAAGAAAAAATTCTTCATTTGCAGAACCTGTCTAAAATAAAGTATGCAGTTCTAATGAGAGAAAAAGAGAACATGCTTCATTCTTTCACAGAGCCAGCCTTTAAAGGTAACCTGACTAACACAGAAACGTTAGCACCAAAGTAACAACACGTGGGGCCTTGGGATCTGCCAGACCAGGCCTCAGCCCTCAAGCCTGACACCTACCAGCTTTCTGTTTCAACAGCCTACGTTTAGGTTTCTTCAGATAAAGGAGGAGTCACGAGTGCCTTAAAAAGCCGTTACTAAACTGAATCGGCCATCGTTAGACGCTGTCTAAGTACATCCTGAAGTCTCAGTGGGCAAAGGGTGAGACTGCTGGTCACACCTCTGCATCACTGTCTTTGCTCTGACACTCTGCACCACTCAACAGGTCCCGTCCTCAGGGTGCTGTCACCTGTACTGCCATTAACGTCTGTTCCTCACTGTTCTGTCTCTGTCCCTATTCTGTATCCTCTCGTCTTCTGCGTCTGTGCTTCACCTATGACACCAAGCAGGAAAGACTGCGCTCTTCTTCCTTAGCAGTGAATAACAACATACGGTAACTACCTTAAACTGGAACTAAGTGCTAGAGATCAAATCCACAGCTTTTCACATTTTCTTACTTTGTAACGTCTAGGAAACCAAACCCACCCTACTGTAGTTGAGTCTATGAGCTACAGCAATTCTGTTCATGTTAGGGTACCCACCATGGCCAGGTTCAACAATGCTCAAAATAAAACAAAAACTTGGCTGGGAATATGGCTCAGTCAGTGGTGCTTACCATGCAAGCATGACGGCCTGTGTTCAGATCCCAGCACCCATGTGGAGAGGTGGTTGTGGGAGCACAGGCCTATAATCCCAGTGCCGGAAAGACCAGAGACGGGGGATCCCTAGGGCTTGCTGGCCAGTCAGCCTGGCCAGATTAGGGAGTTCCAGGCTAACTGTGAGACCATTTCAAAAATGAAGGTACAGAAATAAAAAGACACCCATCGTCCACCCCTGCCCTTATATGCACATAGACCGTTCCAGAGAGAGAGAAAGAACCGCATAAACAAGATGTTATCCCATAACACCCTAACAGGAGAAACTAGGGGCTACGGTGTAGCTCAGCAGAATACTTGTATACCAGGCAGCACAAAGACCTTGGGCTTGATCCCTAACACCAAACAAATAAGATACAGGAGACTTCTAGGTCATACCTGATAAAAGCCAAACTCTAAACAAACATATCCACATCCCGACTACCTGTGCACTGTCCTCAGTATCCATGGCCGGGGAACCCTAGGCCTCCTCTGCAGAAGCCTACGTCCTCTGCATAAAGTGCCATCGCTCTTACACACTCTAACACGTCTCCCCACTCCTTCAAATCACCTCTAGACTCTGTTTCAAACTACTTACAGAACCTAACACAGCACCATGTAAACAGCTGTACTATATTACTGTTGTACAGGGGATGACCAAAACAGCTATATATTTTTAATAAAGACTTTTCTCAAATATTTTCAATCTTCAGTTTGCTGAGTCCACAGATACAGAAGTCAGAGACATGGGGGCTGGCCATATACCTTTATGATCAGGAAAGACTTTTTCCTGGGCCCCTTAAGTCTGGGCAGTTTAACTCCCCATTAAGTCCCACTTTTCAGTCCACTTTATACAGAATGTGTCTATGCCAGCACCACTGGAGATGAAAAGAAATCCTTTGGGCTTGTGACTAAATATAAAATTAGTGTCCAAAACCCAGCTTTCATGTATTCTATTAACGCCGACAGGCAAATGATAAACTAATAAGCACACGGCTTTTAAAACATAGCAGTATCATCGCCACATGCGTGTTCTACATATGTACAAAGATTTCCAAACAGAAGGTCCATTTCCATTAGCTCATAGATATAAATTATGGATTATGTAAATGTCTCAGTGATATTTCCCATGGTGAAGTAAGCATTCAGAATTAGCTCAAGGAGCTAAAAACATGAATCATTGCTGTTGGGCTTTGTGAGGGAGAATTCTAAGCAGAACAAGTAGGTGTGCGTGACATACCCAGCTCATCAAGATGTCACACATCCTGAAAACTAAAGTAAGGAGACGGGGACTTAACTCAAACCTCCCTTCAACACCACGGTCTTTCTCAATAGAAACAGAACGTTCTGCTCTGAAATAAGAATGTTTGCGCAGAGAAACTTTGAAAGACCAGAAGAGGTACTTGTAAACATGAGTCCTCCTCCAGCTAAGTGTACTATTCCAACTCAAACTGTGAGTTCACACCACATATTTCTGCAGCTGGTAATTCTAATCCTTTTAAGTGTACATGTATACACAAAAGTTGAACCCCAGGAATAGATTAGCTATAAATATTAACATGGATATGTGTATTCATAATTCAAGAGCAAAATTCATACAAGGAATTCCCAAAGAGATCAAAAAGTCAAGAGGTATGACAGTCAGTACTCAAAAAATATGCGCAAGGCCGTAATTAGGACAATGAACTCTTACCAGCATAGGCAAGTCTGACGATAGTAGCATCATCTTGGGCCAGGTGGGCTATGCCTGGGAGAATGTACTCTGGATAGATGTTGACATCATTACGAGGAACCTCTTGGACAAGGGCAAGAACTTTGGTGAGTGTCCTCAGGGCCTCAGCCCTCACCCTGGGAACGGAGTCGTTGCTGAAATGTAACAAGTATGGAGTGATCCGGTCCAGCAGGATCTCCACACTCAGCCTAGGGGCTAAATGCAGAATGAGTTCCAAGGCGGCCAATTTGGAGTCACAGGACTTCAGGGTCTGCAGGCAGGACGTTATGACAGACACCAGGACAACCAGCCCACTCTCCTTGGGCTCCCCTTCTGCTTTTTCTGGCAAATCATGTCCACAGAGATTGTTAATAATGTTGCCCAAGTCTTTCCGTATGACCAAAATCCGCTCATCGGCAGAGAGAAAGGTTTCCTTGGCGAACTGAGCCATATAAGGCTGAAGGAAAGTGTAAAATATCTCAGGGAAGGCATTGCCACGCTGCTGCTTCAAGTAATCCTCGGCCTCCAAACGCTTCTCTGGCTCACGGTGGATCATCTGAGTTACCTACGTGAAAGGAGAAAGAGAACAGGGTCCATTTTAGAACAGGAAATGAAAGTCAGTTGGGATGGCTCACACCTGTACCTCCACACTCTGGAGACTTGGGCAAGGCCAACAGAGTGGGCTGTGTGACAAGTTCAAGGCCAGCCTCCTGAGCTGTGGTAATAAGTTCAAGACCAGTTTGGACTACAGAAGATTTCATACACCTACACACACACACACACACACACACACACACACACGTTAGAAGACAATTTCATGTGATTTAAAGGATTTCTGAAGTAATTCTGATATTTTCTTTGACCATGTAGCCCCGGCTGGCCTGGAACTCACTATGGAGACCAGTAAGTCCTTTCTCAATAGAAACAGAACGTTCTTCCCTGAAATAAGAATGTTTGCTCAGGGAAACTTTGAAAGATCAGAAGCAGGTACTTGTAAACAGAGATCCACGCCCTTCGCCTCTCCTGAGCACTGGGATCAAAAGCATGCACCACCATTTTCAGCTACTTTTTTTTTTTTTAGAACTACAAAATAATTGTGTCTCTCCCAGAAGGCAACAGGACTCTACACACTAAGGTGCAGAGAGTCTGGTATATAAGAGGTCACACCCTGTTTGACATTTGTTATTAAAAAAGCAGCAAGCTTTCAGAGAAAAACAAAATAACACACGAATCTGGAAGAAATTATAGGACTCCTGATATCATTTCAGAGCCACAACTAGGAGTCCTGGTTTAAACTATACTACCACAAATCCAAAATAGCACATGGTTTAAGTGTAGTTTAGTCCAGAGGAGAATCAAAGGGCTAGTAACGTAGCTCAAGGATGGAGCACGGCATCAGTGTGTGAGGTCCTGTGTGAGGTCCCAGCACTTCAAAGACATAAATAATAGGATGCAGAGATGGTTCAGCACCTAGGAGCACCTCCTCAGCCCCCTGCACCCACAGCGAGTGGCTCACAACTATTTATAACTTCAGGCAGATAGAGGGGATTGAACACCTGAACTCTGCACTGGCACGCTCTTCAGTGAACTCTGCACTCACATGCTCTTGAGTGAGCACACACACACAATCTTAAAAGGAAATAAAATACTTAAAAATGTGTGAAAATGTGTGATGTGGGAGTCCCCTCTGTGTGCTGTGATTACCATTAATGAATAAAGAAACTGCTTTGGACCTATAGCAAGGCAAAACTTAGGTAGGCAGAGAAAGCTAGGTTGAATGCTGGGAGGAAGAAGGGCAAAGTCAGAGAGAAGCTATGGAGCCGCCACCAGAGTCGGACATGCCAAAACTTTGCTGGTAAGCCACTGCCACGTGGCAATACACAGATTAATGGAGATGGGTTAAATTAAGATGTAAGAGTTAGCCAACAAGAAGCTAGAGCTAATGGGCCAAGCAGTGATTTTAATTAATACAGTTTCGGTGTGATTATTTCAGGGCTGAGCAGCCAGGAATGATCAAGTGGCCTCCTTGGAACAAATGTAAACATTGGAAATAATATACTTGATATAAGAACATAAACTCTTTTAATATATAAAAAACAGTTCAATGTTTCCACGTATCTGCAATTTTGGCTTTCTTTAAGGATTCTAACCTGGAAACTAGTACTTGACTTAGGGGAATCAAATGTACCATGTGGTAAAATGACCTAAGAATAATTTTTATATTTGCATTAATGCCTCAAAGATTAATAAACAAACTGACTGTCAAATCAAGAAAATGTAGCTCCAAAGACACAAAGCTGCTCAGCTAAATGGCCTGGCAAGAGTCAACCATACCGGGAGCAGCAAGTGTGCTTCTATTTCTTACCACAAGCTACACTGGCTTCCTCCAGAGCACCCTGTTTCCAGTATTTCCCTTTTTACTTTGCCTTTTTTTTTTTTTTTTTTTTTTTTTTTTTTTTTCAAGACAGGGTTTCTCTGTAGCTTTGGAGCCTGTCCTGGAACTAGCTCTTGTAGACCTGGCTGGCCTCAAACTCACACAGATCCCCCTGCCTCTGAATCCCGAGTGCTGGGACTAAAGGTGTGTGCCACCACTGCCCAGCTTTTACTTTGCCCTAGAAACGGTGTTCAAGCAGTCCAGACTGGCTAGGACCTTACACTCCCCAGTTTCAGCCTTCCTTCAGCAAACACATTCCAGGCCAGTGCTGGCCCTGGAGCTACAGCCCAGCCCTCCTAAAAGCTTTATTTATTTTGAGATAGGGATTTGCTGAATTCACCAAACTGGCCTAGAACACAGTCTGAACCCTCAGGCAGGCCTGGAATTTGAGCTTCCCTTTCCTCAGCCTCCTAAATAGGGCTTGCAGACCTATACTACCAGATTGCGTATTTCCCCACTCAGAATACTGCAGAGTATTCTACACACACTGCAGTCCTTAGCACAGTGTCAGTTACTCTAAAAAGACGCCTCCGACAGCGATCCAGACATCCGACCAGATGGCCTTACACACTGGAACCCAGTGACTGTGTAGCTCCCTTCCAGGAGGACCACACCTGCATCCACAGGAGAGGCCCACTGCTGCGCTCTGCTCGGGCTGAGCTCCCCTACACTGCAGACATCTGCCTTCTTCCTGCCTCAGCAACAAGCTCTATCTCAGGAGTTCGGCCCACCTCCAAATCCGCCCAAAGCAGAGTCAAGATTACCATGGAATAATGGATTCATTTTTCTGTATTTTTCTTTTAATGTCAAATGTACTTTTTGAAAACAGTATATTTCTTTCTAATAAGGTATCAAAGGTATGTTTATTAGTACTAGGTTTTGTCCCAAATTTGTTGTGGAGGAGGGACTGGGCGTGGTGGCTCATGCCTGTATTCCAGCACTCTGGAGGCTATGGCAGAAGGCCTGCCCTGAGTGAACATAGACAGTGAGTTCCAGGACAGTGAGGACACATTCCCATTAAAACTGTACAGCAAATATTTGCAACATACTTACCAATTCTCTGATACTGCGATCTTCGATCTTATTTAGCACTTGTTCAGGGAAAAAATGTCCATTCCTATATGCCAGCAGCTGAGAGAGATCGAACAATGGTACACCTTCTGTGAAAAGCTCAGCTATCACACAGCCTGGAAAACCCGACACAATCCATTAGAACATGAAGAGATCACGTAATACAGAGCAGGATTCAGAAAAATCACAACACTCGAAATGCAAAAATCAACTGAATTTAAATGTTTAATGCAATATTAAACATATTGTCTAACTGCTTGATAGCCAGGGTATAAAAATAATGACAATCATATACACAAAGGTGTTTAAAAGTCACAAGGAACCCTTTAGTACAGAAACACAGCACTAAGTTCACAAGAACTACTAAGTAGTAGGTGCTGCCTATAACAGGCACCACTAGCACTGTGTGGTAAAATCCTGTCTTCACAAGCTCCCCTCCTAGAAGGTAGACAGAACATAACCAACAAGTGAATTTGATTTCTAGTGCTAAATATTACAAACATATACCAAGTCTTTAAAATGTGGGAGCAAATCAGAAGAAAAGGGAAATAATAATTCAACCACTTTGCATTAACCTTCAATAATTTTTAAGTACCTACATTCTCAAAAGCACAAAGCAATTTTGATTTTTTTTTTTTTTTGTACACAGCAATTTTATTGAGTCATTAAATGACATGCATTTACCAAGTCTTTTAGACCTTAAAAAACTACCAGACAGCTTGGACCTGCTGGGCCCTCTGGCAAGAATACTCGCCCTAAGTACTAAAGGATCTGACCTCCACCTCCTTCAGCTCCCTGTCGTTAGGCAGCAGTAAATCCTTTCCTTCTTATCTGTTTAAGATTTCAGGAGCCACTGGGTGTGGTGATACGCGCCCTTAGTCCAAGCACTTTGAAGGCAGAAGGATTTCTGTAAATTCAATGTCAGCCTGATCTACAAAGTGAGTTCCATTAAGAGTCAGGACTACAGAGACCTGTCTCAGAAAAAAACAAACAAAAACTAAAACAGATTGCAAAAGCCACTACAGCTCCTCCATATTCTTCCCTTTCACTAGTATTTTTCCAAACAGTACCCACTGTGGACTATTTTATGTTGCCTGTTTCTCTGCCCACTAAAATACAAACTCTATAAGATGTTTTTCCCCAATTTTTGTCCATTGAAAAATCTGTCTGATGTGAGATTCCCCTATGTATGCTGTGAATATGTGTTATTACCATTGGTTAATAAAGAAGTTGCTTTGGGCTATGGCAGGGCAGAATAGAGCAAGGCAGGAATTCCAAAGAGGTAGGAGAAAAGAAAGTGCCAAAGGAGACAGATGCCAGAGAACCTTACCAGTAAACCACCAGCCTCATGGTGATACATAGAATAATAGAAATGGGTTAATTCAAGATGTAAGAGTTAGCTAGAAACATGCATGAGCTAACTGGCCAAGCTTTGTTGTAATTAATATAGTCTTTGTATAATTATTTCAGGTCTGGGATGCCGGGAAACAAACGAACAGCCTCCGCCTACACCTGTCAACTAACATAATTCTAATAACTAATAAACATTCAGTAAATTTGCTAATTTCTATTTATACAATGTCAATTTCAGAATAAAGGACTTCCAACAACAGCTATTTTTAAGGAAAAAAATCAAGTTCTGAGGCCAGTAGAATGCTCAAGGAGTAAAGACACTCGCCACCAGGTCTGATGACTAAGCTCAGTCTCTTAAATCCACATGGTGGAAGGACAGACCATTCCCATGAGCTCTCACCAACCTCCAACATGCACCAGGTATGTGCTCGCCTGCACCCCTTGCAGCTCCTCCTGCATGGTGCGTGGGGGGTGGGGCAAAACCAAGACATAAACTCATTTAAAAATACTTAATTCATCATATGTAGGCAGGAAATAGAAGATCTGACCCACGCTATAAACGAAGAAGATCTAACAAACGTCAGTATAATATCCTACCCATGAGAGCAGAATACCTATAGAACATCCACTGTCTAGATGAGACCTCAGCCCTGTGGTTTAGACACACTTTTGGTGTACTCCAAGGCTTCCTGTGTTCAAATCAGATCCCCACTGTGAGGCAATGTGGAGAAACCTTAATCTGACAATGGTGTCCGAGGTGAGGCCTCTGGGAAGGAATCAGAATTAAATCATTAGGGAAACCTCTTTGACTGAATCCAGGAAGCTTCACAAGAAGAGAAACCAACACAGAGAGACACTGTACACACTCTAACCCTCTGAAATTGAAGACCAAATTAAACACTGTCCTTTTTTAAAATTGACTTGGTCAGGGTGTTTTACCTCAGAATAGAAAAGTAAGCAAGACAACTCCTAGACAACTAATGGATCAAGGGAACCCAGCAGAGTGGTGCTGCATTCTGTAAGGCCTGCTACATGGGAGGCCACACGTGTGATCCCAGCTACATGGGAGGCCACACGTGTGATCCCAGCTACATGGGAAGCCACACGTGATCCCAGCTACATGGGAAGCCACATATGTGATCCCAGCTACATAGGAGACCACACATGTGATCCCAGCTACATGGGAGGTCACACATGTGATCCCAGCTACATGGGAGGTCACGCATGTGACTCCAGCTGCATGGAAGACCACACATGTAATCCCAGTTACATGGAAAGCCACACCTGTAATTCCAGAGTGAAGTGAGAACCTGTGTTCCATTCCCAGTGTTAAGAGGAAAATCAAAAGGAAATTACCAAAGTCTTTGGGATAAAAACAAACAAAAAACACACAACATAAAAAAAAAAAAAAAAAACAGAAGCAGGTGGGTCTCTAAGAGTTCGAGACCAGCCTGGTCTACAGAGTGAGTTCCAGGACAGGCCTCAAAGTTACATACAGAGAAACCCTGTCTCAAAACAAAAACAAAAACCAAACAACAAAAAGAGAAGAAAAAAACTTTAGGAAAACCCTTTCTAAGTCAGGCCTGGCAGAATGGCTCCTGCAAACAAGGGGGACAAGAAAAGGAAGGGCCATTCTGCCATCAGCAAAGTGGTGACCCCAGAGTCACTGTCAACACTCCTAAGTGTGTCTGTGGAGTGGGCTGCAAGAAGTGTGCCCCTCAGGCACTTGGAGACATCCAGAACTATGCCATGAAGGACATGGGAACTCCAGATGTGCGCACTGATGGCAGCAGAGCCTTCAAGGGCCAAAGGAATAAGGAATGTTTCGCATCATAGGTACGAGCATTAGTCCAGGGAACACAATGAGGAGTTGCCAGACAAGCTCTACACCGTGGAAATCTGGGATCCTGCTACCTGGTTCAAAAATCTACAGTCAATTAAGATGTAGTCAGATAAGTGTCAGAGAGTTATAAAACTTCTTTTAAAAAATATAACAACTGGGCAGAGGTGGCACATGCCTTTAATCCCAGCACTAGGCAGGCAGAGACGGGTGGATCTCTGTGAGTTCAAGGCCAGCCTAGTCTACAGAACAAGTTCCAGGACTGCCAGGGCCACACAGAGAAACCTTGCCTCAAAACAATCTAATAAATAAATGAGTAACACTCATACGGGCCTAGGGAACAGTTCGGTGAGAAAAGCACCTTGCTTTGCAACTATTAGGCCCTGAATCAAATCCCAGGATCCACATTAAAAAAAGCTGGGCAGGGTGGTACCTGCTTGTACTTTCAGAGCTGAAGACACAGACACAGAAAAGATCTCTGGGGTTCACTGACCAGCAAAGCCTACATGGTAAGCTCCCCGCCCAGTAAGAGACCTTGCCTCAAAAATAATAGAATTGGCAGGGAACTTAGCACAGTATGAAGGCCAGAGACAACCCTAGGTGTAGTTCCTCAGGTATTGTCCATTGTACACGTGTCTGCATACATACATACGTACATACATACACCCACACCTGCACACGCACCCCTGCACACACATGAATATACAAAGGCAACAAAACCCAAAACACTGAAGGACTCACTAGTTCTCTGAGGAAACGTACAGCTATAAATGCCAACATTGTAGGAGCATCACACACTGCCCACACCAACTACCGAAGCTAACTCCCAGTCACTGGAAGGCCATCGCCCTACTGGAGGCCTTTCGGGCACGGCCTCCCTGCCTATCGCTCCCACTTCCTTACTATGAGTTTCCGTGAGAGCATCTTATGCTTATCACCGCCAGAGCACACACAAGGTGAGATGTACTTTCATGCCCAAGCATGGCACAGCGTGTGTTTTGAATGTTTAGATGAATGAAAAGCATTTTGCATTTTCTCATCACTTAAGCACGGCCACGGAGGAAATCATGTATCCATCTGAAAACAGTGTAAGAAGGCATGCTAAGGAATGTCTGGAAATCTGGCAACTTACAAAAAGCTAGATTTCTGTGTCTGACAGTTAAAATACGCAAATTAGCTAAACTGACCGACTCAAATACCTGCTGAAAAGATGTCCATGGCTCTCTTCAGCTCTCCCCGTGTCCTCTGATTGCTGTTTAGGTCCACGAGAGGAGTGGAGGGATCTCTCATATATTCCAGCTCGGTGGCGAACATCCCACCATCGACAAACCGCTCAGGAGCAATATAGCAAGTCCTCCTGCGCGAGGTGTCGAAGAAATAGTTGAAATCTGCTGGATTGTCCTCTGGAAGATAAGTGGGCTTAAAACTGGCAAAATCCGTTAGAAGAACCCAGTTCCAACTGGTGACCATCACATTCTCAGTCTTGATGTCGCCGTGTCGGACTCCGGACTTGTGCGCCTGGTCCACGGCTGTCAGGATCTGGAAGGCGATCCAGCGCTTCTCGATGTTGTTTAAGAACGGGCGGGTACTGATGCGGTCATAGAGATTGTCTCTCACATACTGCCTAAACAGCATGGCTGCCTTCTCGGACGCTTTTTCTGCTGCTTTCTGGAAAGGTAGGCAGTTCTGTGCAGAATGAAGTCTGATTTTCAGTTCCTCCAGCTCTTGTTTATAGCTCGTTAAAGGCAATGTGGGATCCTGAATTGCAAAGACCTTCACTACCACCAGGCCTTCCCGGTGCTTTGCTCGGGCAACTTTAAAAAAACGAGTACTTCCCAGGCTCTTATCATATTCAAAGTCGTGGATATCTGAGAAATAACTCTCTACGGAGAGAATCTGGGAAGGAGCAATGCCCGCGAGTTGATTTCCCATAATGACCAGCACCGCTGGGTCAGCAAGTTAAGATGTAACACCTATTTTAAAAGATGGGAAAAGGGAGAGACAGATGCATATTAAAACGGAAACAAGGAAGCAATGGACTTGCCACTATTTGGCCTTTTCCAAAAAGATAGGCGCAACATTTTCTACTGAGTGTATGAATGAGCATCCCAGAGTAGAATTGAATTCAGGAAAATGTACCTAAATAGAGTCTAAATTTTAGATGTTTTTAATCTAAAAAGGTGGCGCTATTTTGTGCCATCCCTTCCAGGAGCTGAACTGTGTTTTAGAAGTTCTGGGGTTTTGTTGGTTGGCTGGTTTGGGTTGGGTTTTTGAAACAGGGTTTCACTGTGTAGCCCTGGCTGTCCTGGAACTCACTCTGTAGACTAGGTTGTTCTCAAACTCGCAAGAAATCCGCTGCTAGCCCGCGGTGGTGGCGCACGCCTTTAATCCCAGCACTTGGGAGGCAGAGGCAGGCGGATCTCTGTGAGTTCGAGGCCAGCCTGGTCTACAAGAGCAAGAGCTAGTTCCAGGACAGGCTCCAAAACCACAGAGAAACCCTGTCTCGAAAAAACCCAAATAAAAAAATAAATAAAAAAAAAAGAAAGAAATCCTGCTGCCTCCGCCTCCCAAGTGCTGGAATTAAAGGCGTGTGCCGCCACCACCACCTATCTTGAGTTAGGCTCAAATAGAGGCCTTTGACGTTTTCTATTTTTATTTTTTGTCTTGCAATAAGGTCTTGCATAGCCCAGGCTAGGCATAAAATCCCCTACATAGCTGACTGACTTTAAACTTCAGATCCCCTAGCCTCCACCTCCCAAGTGCTGGTGCTCCACTATGCCCAGTGTGACCCCTTCAACATTAAGCTAAAGAGGTTAGCGTGCATCCACTGACACGCAGATTCTAAAACATGGCTGCACCTTTACTGCGTTCAGCACTGTGTTTGGGGCTATGGAAGTCGCAAAAGTGCTGTATGACTCAGTCCTTGTCTAAGAAAACTTCAACTTGCTTGCAGATAGAAAACACATTTACACGTATAAAAGAATCAGCTGTTGCAAATGGGCCACTTAATCCCTGCGAGGGTCAGACTAAAATCTACAAAATTAGCATCACCTGGGCCCCTCCAGCCTCATCGCTGAGTGGCTTCCCACCACCTAAACCAAGGCAAACGCCTCTGATTTGAAACAAAAAACCCCGCCAGAGACATTTAATAAAAGTAAGCCAAAATGCAAACTTCCCCAAGTTACTTAATCCCATATTTTGCAGGAACTGCCTCCCTAACCCCAGGCTTAGCACTCAGGGAAACATTTACCCCAGGCCTCTGGCAACTCAAAAGTCGCTGACAGATCCCAGAGAAGTCTTGGCAGAGCTCTGAGGGACTTGGGCGTGAACGGTAGTCAGCAGGAGAATGTTTTCCGTGAGGGGTCTTCCTTCAAACGCAGGACCTGGGTAGTTGCGGGAGAAGAGCAGAATTGTCCAAGACCTAGAGCTGGGGGTGAGCAACTGGGAGAACAGGCACACTCGGGACCCCGGACACCCAGCAGAGTCACCTCCGGCTCCTCCCCTGCCGCCCTGGGCCCGCGCGTGTTCGAGTCCCGCAATCCCCGGGCCTTTGCACCAGCCCAGGGCCGGAGCGGTGCCAGCACCCGTCCAGGAAGACAACTTCACCCGCGGCGAACGCTGAACTCCCGGGAAAGCCGCCGAGTTGACCTCACTTCCTGTTGAGAACGGAAGTGACGGAGGGAAGTTTGAGGAAGTGTACAGTAGGAAGTTAGTTGCTAGGAAACGAGGGAAGGGGTGCGGCCTCGCTGTCCCTGGCAGAAGGCGCTTTTCTCAAGTAAACTTTGGGGACACTGGCTCTCAGAAAACTTAACCGCGTACTTAGGAAAACTAGTGCCCCAACCAAATTGGATTTCAACTTTATTGAGAAGAAATTTATGTGTCGCAAAGTTCATCGGTTTAAAAAGTGAACAATTGGTGACTGGCACCTTTAATCCCATTACTCAGGAGACAGAGACAGCAGATTTCTTGTTTGCTTGAGGCTAGCCAGGGCTACAATGAGATATCTTTTCTCCAAAATCAGTATGTATGTATGTATGTATGTATGTATGTATGTATGTATGTATGTATGTACACGCTCTTTTTTATTTTAACGGCAGAGCCAAATGCAGTTTTGAGCCCACAGCGGTAGTAACTTCTTGCAACGAACAACACTGGGCATTTTGACTGGGATTGGGGAGATTGGCTTCTAATTTATTCTAGGAGAGAAACACTCATTTTCTTTAGTAGGGTACCCATTGAGTACCCGCCGTGCTCCATGGGTAGTTGAACACTCATTACCACATAGATGATCCTGCCTAAACTCAGTGAGTCTTGGAAAAAGAAAAGGGAAAAAAAAGTTTGAAAGTGCATTCCGAGGTTGTTTAATAAGAGTGGGGGATTACATTAATTGGAATGTACTTTATACATGTGTGAGATTGCCGAATTAAAAAAAAATCAAGTTAAAAACACTTTTCAAAGTGTCAAGAGTCACTATTTTAATTTTTTTTAGTTATTTTATTTTTAAAGGTAAAGTCTCATTCTGTATTCCAGGCTGGCCTGAAACTGGTGTCCTTCTGCCTCAACCTCCTGAGTGCTGCAATTATAGCTGTTCATCGTGGTAAGTAGGGATGGATTTTAGCTGGGGCTGTGTTCTAATTTTCTTTCTATTGCCGTTGTGGAGGTTGTTGAATGAGAATGGCCCCCCAAAATTCATATATTTGAATGTCTAATCCCTAGTTGGTGGACTGCTTAGGGAAGGCACGGAGGTGTGGCCATCTTGGAAGAGGTGTGGTCATCTTGGAAGAGGTGTGGCCCTCTTTGAAGAGGTGTGGTCATCTGGGAAGAGCTGTGGCCATCTTGGAAGAGGTGTGTCACCTGGAGTAGGCTTTGAGGTTTAAAATGCCTGTGCCAGGCCCATGTTTCTCTCCTCCTGCTGACCAGGATGTAGCTCTCAGCTATTTCTCCAGTACTATGCCTGCCTGTGGGCTGCCAGGCGCCATACCATGATGATAATGGACTAACTCTCTGAAACCGTAAGCAAGCCCCTAGTTAAATGATTTTTTTATTAAGAGTTGCCACCTCAGCACTGTGGGGTGGGGAGAAGCAATGATTTTTAATATATTTTATAGAAGTACAATTGCTATAATCTGTTTCAGAACTTTTTTTATTATATCAAAACCGAAAGCCTGAAGCTGTGAGCGATTGGCCCTCACTTTTCCTTCCCTTTCGCAGTAGACAATCATTACTTTACGTTTCTGTAAGATCTCGCTTATTCTGGATATTTCATATATGGAGAATAAAGCATACACTCTGATTTCTTTCGATTTGCCCAGTGTAGACTGTCACCATGACTCTGATTTGTCAGCACTCACTTCATGCCAAGGATCCCTTTGCGTGGTGGATATGCCACCTTTTGCCATCCTATTTGCCCGCTGGTAGGGATGGGTTTCCACGTCTTGGTTATTGTGAGTAATGCCTCTTAGGAACATTTGTGTGCTGGTCTTTACATTGCGATGTGTTTCCAATGAAAATGCCAAGGAGAGGAAATGTAAACTCATACCAGAACCCTGAATTTTCCAAGGTGCATCCTGCCTTACATTCCCACCAGCAGTCTGAGGATGCTGGTTCCCCCGTGTCCTTTCTGACAGTGATATTCATCTTGTATTACTATAGCATCCTAGTAGGAACAAAGTGACATCTCCTTGTGGTTTGGTTTGCATTTCTCCAAAGGCTAATGGTGTTGAGCATCTATTCATGTACTGTTGGCTATTCATTTATCTTCTCGGGAAAAAAAAATGTCTGATAAATTCTATGTCGAAGTCTGGGGATGTAGCTTGGTGGTTGATTGCCTTGCATTCTTGGGGCCCTAAATTCAATCCCTTGGAATCTCAAAGTAAAGTCATAAATACTTCTTTTTATTTTTAATACAAGCTTTATTGAGACATAATTTACATAGTATACAATTCATTCAGTTATATGATGAACATTTTATGTATGGAAGCACACATAAAATCCCAGCACTCAGCAGCCTGAAGAGGAAGATTTCTTGTTGTTCGCATTGTTGCTAAAATTCCCTTCCTGGGAGAGGCACAAACCAAACAATGTGTACCCCTCTTCCTAGGGTCCCAACGACAAACTGAGGTACGGCTCCATCAGAGTCCCCCAGAGGAATCAATGAGTTTATTAGACTTATTTAGAAAGCAATGGATAAGGGATTACAGGCAGGAGCATAGGTGACCTTAAAGCCACCACACCGGAAGTCTTCACACTGCAAGGATGGTGGCTTCCTCGTGGCTGTGTGGATGGAAACCCTTGCCCTCATCTTTTGCTACCCATATCCTTTGGCCCCTCCCACAAACCTACAAGCAGTAAAGGTTGGGAAGGGCAGGTGAATACTCAGGTGGGGTTCCCGTGGCCCACCCTGCCCCTTCCTTCTGTGAGAGAACATTGACAGTCACCATGTCCAGCTATGGTGGTCTTTTCCTCACAGGCCCAGGAGAAATTCTGAAAATGGTGGCAGTTTGGCTTCTAGGAGGGACCTATACAACACTTATTAATAAAAATTCATAAGCATAGGAGCCAGCAAGACTAGGTCCATTCTTTTGTGTTTGTTTGTTTGGTTTGATTTGGTTTGATTTTTTGAGATAGGGTTTCTCTGTTTAATAGCCCTAACTGTCCTGGAACTAATTCTGTAGACCAGGCTGGCCTTGAACTCACAGAGATCCCCCCCCCCTCTGCCTCCTGAGTGCTGGGATTAAAGGTGTGGGCCACCACCGCCCAGCTCACAGGTCCATTCTTTAGCTAGTAGCCACACATATTCCTTTAGGCAACATGCCAAATGTCCCCTTCTGCAGAAAAGAGATTTTTTTTGAGAGTGGCTGTTCTTTGAGGACTATATCTCCCATTCTTTGCTTCTAAGTGGGCCCATTTGACTGTTTTTTGTTTTTGTTTTTGTTTTTTTGTCTTTTTGCTATTACATGAAGTTCAAGTAGAAATTATACATTTAACTTTGAGGTCAATGTCATTAACAAGTGAATGGCCTCCACTTTCCCCTGCAGCTGAGATGCAGTGAAGCCTCCGAGCCTCCTAATGAGGCACTGCAAGATGACAGGAGCCTGTGTTCTTGAATTACAGCCTGGAAAAAGACTGTCTGTTAAACAGGCAAAATTATGCGAGATTTTTACATAAGCAAGAGTAAATTATTAAGTCAAGGATCTGAAATCTTGCAGTGAATCTTCTTCAGCAGCTAGCCTTGCTTCCCAAGTACAACCATCGGATTCCTCTCTATCCCTTCCTAGCTCTTCCTGACCGCTTACCCCACCAGGGCTCTCCTGTGAGGTACCCACATGGACTCTCTGCTCTCTTTGAATCCTAAGAAAAAGGAGGTTGTAAACACCACATGTAAACAGTCGCACATGTAAAATGACATGTATCATTATTACCGTGTAGCCTGTAGCACAGCAATCAGTGCCCACGAGGATGGTCGGGAGAGTCTAAAATCCTTGTTTGAGAAGTTATGGAGTAACAGAAGTCGCATCTCATACAACCATGGAAATAATTAGAGATTACTTTTTATGTTCAAACTGGGGGTATGAGGAAAAGTTTTTTATACTGGAAAACTACTAACCATCTATATAAAAGGCCAAATAACATCACTTAGAATGGTGCACAAATAGTATGAGGCCTTTTGATCTTCTACAGTAGGAAGTATGCTATCTCTTGGGAGGCATTCTTGCCAAGAATATCTAACCTGAACCTAAGCCCCTAAACCTCTAGTCAATATGTTTGCCATGTTTGACTGTGTGTATTTGAAGTGTGCTCTCTCCCATCTGAGATGTGCTTTCATCTGAGTTTGAGGTAGCCTGGTTTACAGAGCGAAATGTGCTTTTAATGTTAAAAAAAAACCCATTCAGAATTTTTAAAATTTATACTAAAAAGGAAACAGAGTCTGTTGTTCCTGTGCTGAAGTCATGCTCTCGTGCATTGGCCGTGGTGGGGTCGAGAGGGATGGGGAGCAGCAGCACCACACCAGCAGCAGCAGGGTGTGGGCATGGGATGCACACCCATGCATCACTCTTCCGGACACCGTTTCCCACCCTGCCCCCCCACCAGTTTCTCCTATGTGCATTTGAAATGACATCACAAAATTAACTCAAAACAAGATAAAGAGAGGAACAATAACTATCACTTTTTTAAAAATCAAGAAATCACACTTAGAATTAGCGACTTGAAGCGCCACTGGATTTTCAGCTTAGCTGTGAAATTACTGCAGCTGATCCCAGCTGGTAACTTCATGGCTTCCACAGTTCTCATTGCCCAGCAAAGGGGCATAAACTAGTTACTGTGGAAAGGAACGTTTCTTCTTATATCAATTCAAGGTGCAAGTTTCCCTCTTTGAATCTGTTATAAAAGACATTAGTTACTAGACCTGGATGCAGGTGGGTGGTCCTTGGACTTCCCACAGGGCAGGGAACCCTGATAGCTCTTTGGGCTGACGAGGGAGGGGGACT
>NW_026067915.1:6434661-6458150 GCF_014885135.2 Alexandromys fortis | reverse complement strand
TATTTATTTATTTATTATGTATACAATATTTTGTCTACATGTATTCCTGCAGGCCAGAAGAGGGCACCAGATCTTATTACAGATGGTTGTGAGCCACCATGTAGTTACTGGGAATTGAACTCAGGACCTTTGGAAGAGCAGGCAATGCTCTTAACCGCCGAGCCATCTCTCCAGCCCCAGAAATCTTTAATAAATAAATAAACGGGAAAAAAAAGACATTAGTTAAGAGCCAGGCATAAATGCGCGTGCCTTGACCCCAGCTACCCAGACGGCTGAGGCAGGAAAACTGCAAGTTCAAGGCATGTTTGACTATGTAGCAAATACAAGACCAGCTGGGCAGCTTAGGGAGACCCTGTCTCAAAATGAAAACTAAGTTTACTGTGATTTATTCATTAGTGGTTTGTGTGCACAGGTGCACAATGCCCAAAGACATGCTTGCAGCAACTGTAGGATGACACCAGGTGTCTCCCGTCTGTCACTCTCCATCTCTCACTGAACCTCACCCTTTTTTACCCCCAGCTAGGCTGGCTGGCAGCAAACCCCATTGACCTTCCTGTGTCAGCTCTAGCCAGTGCTGGGTTACAGGTGTCTGCAGCCACAGCTGGCTTTTCACTCAGGTGCTGTGGATCCAACTCAGATGGTCCTTCTCTGCGTGGTTCTATGTAAATAGCATGCCATTTTGTAGAAGACCCTGAGCAGCCACAGACTTTGTCATCTGAGAGCAACTCTGAAACTAGTCCCCACGGATGGAGAAGAACAACTGAATATTTATTCATATATATATATGTACATATATATACATATGTACATATATACATATATATACTGTTTCAGGCCTGTGGATGCTGCATAACGGGAGGATACATGTAACATCGGAAATGGTATGTGCATGTTAAATAGGCATTGTCAGGTGGTGGAGGCTATGGGTACACAGAAGGCCTTTGTATAGATAATGTGCATTTATTGATTGATGTGTTTGTAAATATTTGACTGGAACAAATGGTCATTTCTGCCATGTCAGCTACTACATACAACACCCAATCCCTACTAGAAATTCCTTTGTCTCCTTTTGATAGAGTCTGAGTAAGATGACTATAACACACCCACTTTAGATTGATTAGAGTCTGGGTACAATGATGACTTATAACACACACAACACACACACTTTTGGATTGATTCAAGTCTGAGAATGATGACTATAGCACACACACATATGCACACACACACGCATGCACACACATATGCACACACACACGCATGCATGCACACACATATGCATGCACACACGCACGCACATACCCTTTTGAAAAAAGTGCTTGGCTCACACTGCAGGTGCAGTCAGCCTGGCCAGGAACTCTGTGTGTCCAGGCTAGTCGTTAGTGCTCCGTGATTCTCCTGCCTCAGTCTCCCAAGTATGAAGATTGCAGGTATGAGTCACCAAACTGAGCTTCCCGTGCTTCTTCTCGTGGCCACACAGCATCACACAAAGAGCAACGAGGAGAAATTGGCCAATCACCCATTTTTTACCTTTGGTCTTCTGCCATTCTTGCATATAGTGCAGAGCCTGGAGATACGGTGATAGACTTAAAAGTCACGAGGCAAGGTAAATAAAGTAACAGAAATGATGGCCTAGAAGCAAATTGTGATGGCTATTCTTGGTTGTCAACTTGACTATAACTGGAATGAACTTTGATCCAGAAATGGAGACACACTTCTGATCCAGACCTGGAGGCAGGAGGACAACAAGCCTTTGATCCAGACAGGCTGGAAGGCACACCTGTAATCTGGGCCACACCTTCTGCTGGAAGGACAACGGAAGAAGGAGGGAGGTGTGTTCACTCTTTGCCTGATTGCCCTGGCCTCCTCAGCACATCCATTCCTGCACTGGCACTGGAGCCTGCTTCTTCGTGATTCCAGCATATACAGACCCACTGAGACACGCAGCCTCATGGGACTTAGCAACTACTGGATTCTTGAACTTTTATTCACAGCTAGCCATTGTTGAACAGCACCCTGTAAGTCATTCCAATAAATTACACACACACACACACATATACACACACATACACACACACACACACAGAGAGAGAGAGAGAGAGAGAGAGAGAGAGAGAGAGAGAGAGAGATAAAGAGAAATTCATTCTCTAAGTTCTGTGACTCTAGAGAACCCTGACCAATACAAAAGCTTTGAATAGCCAACAGTCCTGACCGCTGCACTGTTGCCTGGTTTCTGTTATTTGTACCCACAGATCTCCCTTTGCTGACACAGTGCCATTTTTTTTTTAAAGTGAGCTCATTTATCTTATTCTAGAACTGCTAAAGTCATTTAATTCCAGGGGACGTCATTGTGCGGAGTCTGCAATTATACTGGAGACGGTTTTTAGATTACAGTCTGACCTTTACAGTTCTCTTGTTTGTAGCAGGTGGTTGTACCCATGTGGCTTGAAAAATAGAACTAAACCCATGGCCTTTAGTTCATGTGTCTCTAGCAACTGAAAGTGGTTTGCTGGTGAGAATGAAAATGGCCTGGAAATGTTAATTGATTCAGTTTGACAGTGCCTGCCACATCGTAAATCAACAGCATGATGTCTGTGGGAGCAAGTGAGGAAGATGGTGGCATGGAGGAAGAGCTTGGGACTTCAGGGATGGGGTAGTGGGTTTTAATAATTCTTTCTGTTTTATTTCTGATATAGCTCAGGAGGGTTGAGGTTCTTTATCCTCGTAGGATGCGTGTCTGTGGTGGGAAAGCATGGCATGGCATCAGGATCATAAACTAATCCTAATTCCAATCAATACCAGGGTTTCTTTAAATTTAGCACACACATACACACACACATGCACATGCACACACACGCACATGCACACACACACACACGCATGCATATTTGTTGTCTGAGACTGCTCATTTGTTTCCTGGCTGCCAAGACCCAAATAATCAGACAGAAACTGTATTAATTACAACACTGCTTGGCCAACAGCTCAGGCATATCTCTAGCCAGCTCTTACATCTTAAATTAACCCATTTCTATTACTGTGTATTACCACAAGGCTGTGGCCTACCAGTAAGGTTCCAGTGTCTGTCTCCTTCGGTAGCTATGATACTTATGAAAAACCTATGATACATGCCTTTCAGGACAGCTAAGCCATGCCAACTCCATGGTTCCCTGCAAGAAAGAGCCTGTGGATGACACCAAAGACCAACTTCTATCCTTCTCATGCACATAGAGGTACATGCACTCACATCCCATAAACATGTATGAATGCTTATACACATGCATATACTTACACATGAACATGCATACATAAATGTGCACACACACACACACACACACACACACTCTATTCTCTCTCTGTGAATCTGGCAGTCCTACCAGGGTTAGGTTGTTTCTGCTCCTTGACGTCTGTATCTTTAGGCAAAGGCTCACAGACTGAGGTTGAAACCATCTGACAAAGGGCTTTCTCACAGGTTTGGAGGTAGGTGCTGGATGCTGAAGAACCCTCCATAGGCACAATTGTCAGCCACAGTGCCCACACATAAACTTCCCATGGGCTTCCTCAATGTGGAAGATGGGTTGTGAGGGTAATCCCCCAGAAATCAGAAACTAGGTAGATGCTGTATTGTTTTCTAGAATCTGACTTTGGTGACATGATATATAATCGACTGTCATATAGTAGGGAAAACATTTTAAAAACATATGCCGAGGCTCCCAGGAAAGGACGTGGACCCTCCTTCTCCAACACACACACATACACACACACACACACACACACACACACACACACACACACAATGGGCCCTCCTTCTCTAACACACACACACACACACACACACACACACACACAATGGGCCCTCCTTCTCCAACACACATATACACACACACACATGTTTGTGTGTGTTGGGTATCTCCAGCCAGGTGCTGTAGTACACACTTTTAATCCCAGCACTCAGGAGGCAGATACTAGGAGTTTGAGGAAAGTCTGCTCTAGATTGTGGAGTCTAGCAAGTGAGGCCCACAAAATGAGACTTTGTCTCAAAAAAAAAAAGAAAAGAAAAAGAAAAAGATACATACAACACACATACACACAGCTATCTTTGGAAAGAGCTAACTCTCCCACTATCATCTTACCCTACTTTGGTAATGAACAGCATGCCATATACATAGGTGGTTTGTTTGTATTGGTACTATCCACAGACAGGAAGGTAGAAATTATTTGCTACTGGCATCTAGTCCTTAGAGATCAGAGATGCTGCTAAAATATCCTGCAATGTATAGAATATTAGCTCCAGGGAGAAAAAGGAGGGAAGAAGGGAAAGAAAGGGAAGGGAGAACTTACCCGTAATTCAGACGGAGAAGTCCTGCCTTAGAATGTTAGCCACTCTACCAGTTCAGAATGGACATCAGGCAGAGAAGTCTATAGAAAACATGAAAACCCGAAGGGGTTGGGGAGATGGCTCAGCCCTTGAAGTGCTTCTTGAGGAAACACAAAGACCTGAGTCAATTCCCTGGAGTCACTGAGGCAGGCTATCTGTGGTAGTTTAAATGTAATGGCCCCATAAGCTCATAGGGAGTGGCACTATTAGGAAGTATGGATTTTTTGGAGTAGGTATAGCCTTGTTGGAGGAAGTATGTCACTGTGGAGGTGGGCTTGGAGGTTTCCTCTGCTCGCCATAGCGCCCACTGTCTGAGTGCACTTCCTGTTGCCTGCAAGATGTAGGTCTCTCTGATGCGTCTCTAGCACCATGTCTCCTGCACACTGCCATGTCCCACCATGGTGATAGTGGACTAAACCTCTGAGCTGTAAGCCAGCCCCAGTGAAATGTTCTCCTTTATAAGAGCTGCCATGGTCATGGTGTCTCTTCGTAGCAATAGAAACCTAACTAAGACTATCCCACCCAGCTTTTTCCTAGTGCAGAAGAGGCAGCGCCAGGGGGATCCCTGGGGCTTGCTGGCCAGCCAGTCTATCTGAATCTGTGAGCTTCAGGTTTAGCAAGAGACCTTTCTCAAAAAATTAGATGAAAAAGCAATTGAGGGAGGCATTTGAGATTGACTGCTGACCACTACACACGTGAATACACACACACACACCTGTACCTATATGATCACACAAACAACATGCATACACAAAAACATTGAAAGCCTCCCAACTGAAATACCTAATTGGATTTTTGGTGTTTGCAATTAGCAGAGCTAATGTGGTCTACAATTAGCAGAGCTTATGTAGCGTGCTGAGCGCCGTGACAGCTGTCTGTGAGCTAGGAGAGCTTCCTAAATGTACAGCCTGTGATTTATACCTCGAATAGTCTTACACTGAAGAGGCACTTCGGGTCACGGCATTGTTCTGCGCTCAGTGCTGTGGATTCACAAGCTGCTTAAAAGAGTATTTGTCTTAGAAATTGCTTTCTGCGAGGCTGACCATTTTCTTCCATATCCTGAAATCTAAGCACTGGGAGAAGTAAACAGTCTCAAGGTAGGGCACGAAGAGAGGGCATGTTCTTAGGAAGCTTTGCACAGCTCTCCCTGAAGATGGCACACAACCCTGACTTTGCCATTTATCCCTTATCATGGTGGTCATTCCCTGCAAATAGAAAGATACCTAATTTTTAAGTGCTGGCTCCCTTATAAAGATGAAAGCCCCAGGTTTTCCTGTCCTCCTCAGCATGGTCCACTGGCTGCACACAAAGCAATTATAACTCTCCAGTCAGCCCTTTTCCATTTGATAGCATCAGCATTTTTGCCCGGGGCTGCTGCTTCTCCTTCTTTTGATGAACAATAGCTGAAATAATGGGCTAATTCACTTTTTAAAAATCTATTCCTGTTGCTTTCTGCAGTCCAATCCAATATTAACCTAAGTCTTTCCTAATTAAACCGAGGTCATTCAATTATGCATGTTAATACGTGATGATTTCTCACAGTACCAGAGTGAAAGAGATTCATTAGAAAATTTCTGAAAGCAAAAGCGTTAAAGTAAGCTCCGAGGCAGACAAATTCAGATCTATCTCAATACCTGTCTTAAATGTATTTCCAATCTCTTTAGGGAGCCCAGGAGCGTCGGCGAAGTTTCTCAGAGTCATCCTAACATAATCCGATGTATCTCGAGCCTGTAAATATGATTTGGGGCAAGATGCTGGAGTTACACCATGAGCCGCAGAGAACAGCGAAGCCATGTTGATTTCAATGCTAGGACAATGAATTTTTGTTCTCAGAGTGTGTTCGAAACCTCTCTAGGGTTTTTCAGCTGTTCTCTCAGAAATAATCGTGTCTTTCCACATTAGAAGAGATGGGACAGAAAACAGCTTGTATGTGTTTAAATGTTTAAGATAAAGTAGTCACAACAAATAATTGAGCAATAGAAAACAATGCCTTTTCTTCCTGGTTGGGGGATGGGAATGGGCAAAATGAGCAGAATTCCACTAGGGGGCAGGGCATCCCAATAGAAGGTCAGAGCTGAGGGTGACCGAATTCCACTTGACAAAGGTGACATCCCGATCACAGCTGATTTGCCTAACATACATGAAGCCATGAAGCTTTGGGGTTAAGTTCCTGTATCCCACAAACTATTTGAGGCTGTGCATGACTGCAATCCCGTCACTACCCATGAGGCAGGGGCAGAAGAGGTTCAAGACCATCCTCGACTACATATTAAGTTTGATACCAACATGGGCTACATGAGATCTTGTCTCAAAAATACAGGAAAACAAAATAATGTTCGTTATTAGACTGGGTTGTACTTAGGCCCACTGTGCCAATTTATCTTATTGAATTTACATTAAAATTTATGGTATAATTTATCTTGAAATATTTTAATGAGCCCATTTCCCTCTAAGAGCGTTAAGTTCCAGGGAGAATTTTTTCCTGCAGGAAAAAAAGACTCTTTTAGCCACGTTAATGTCTAGAACATCATTATCGTATTTTTATTATTTATTTTTATTTCCTAACTGAATGATCTGCTGACATACCAATGAAAAATGGAGTACAGAGATAACTTGTCTCTCTAATGCTTTAAACATTTTCCCCTCCCTAGAGGATGGTCTAGCATAACTCTGTAATGTTCACTGAGAGAAAATTTCATCTGATGAAAAACGGGACTATTTAATGCATTTTCAGGCACAGCAATTACTTTTTATAAAATGATTACTTAAGTGTAAATTCCAGTAACCCTTAGGAGTTCTTTTACAAAATAACCATGTGCTCCAGATGCAACAGGGCGGCGCTTAACTGAAGGCTAAAATAGCCCATCTCTGACAATGAAAGGTCATTCAAATAAAGATTTAATGCCTCCTAAATTATAGTGTGAGTTAAATGGAAATATTTAATTTATAAAGCGTTGATTTATATATGTTCACTCTGTTCTTAGCCTTTTGAAAGTAGCCGACTCACACACCTGTCAAGCGAGGAAGATCAATGACAGAGCAGTCCCAGGCATTCCCTGCTACCGCAGATACTCGACTAGATTCCAGATGCTAGTCCCGCATCCATAGCCATCACCAGCATCTCTGAGATGATCGCCATCCTCCCCTCTAACACTACCACTACATTCCTTGCTCTGGGGAACTCAGTGTTCCTTTTTAGAAACAAACAACCCTGCCGACTTATTTGATCCTACCTGGCCAGGTAATAGAGAGAACTGGCTAAGGTAGTAAAGGACGATCTTTTCTTACGAAACTAGAAGGGCCATGTACCCACCCCTTGATATACTCCTGGAACATGAAGCTTATTATGATTCCTAGAATATAATCAGAGCAGAAAGATGAGAAGCTGTGTTTCTACCACCCACCTGTCACAGGTGTGCTCTGGAAGACCCCAGGGAAGCTCTCATCATGAATGGGCTCCAAAAACCAAGCGCCTCCATAAGATTCTGATGCTGTAATTCTGCTGGTTCTTCATGCTTGAGAACTACAGGCTATAGATGAGCCCCTCAACACATCTCCAGTCCTGGCGTCACAACGCTCCCGGACCTAAGTGTTCTTTGATTGATGGCATTAGGACCAGAATGTTGAGTCCTTGTGAGGCTGAACCGTAACACCTGGTTCCTCTCTGCCCAGGGAAATCTCAATCTGAATTAGGTGTCAATGGGTGAGCTTGGAACATGATTGGCGCAAGAGCTCTGTGACCGTCCAGTCTCCATTTCTGTTGACGGAGAAGACCTGGCAGTTCTTTCTTGAGCTCCAGGATGTGAAGGGGGGGGGGGTCTAGGGCTGGAAGGCAGTACAGATTTCTAAAGGAGTAACATGATCCACTGTCACCCAGGACTATCCCGGATGACTCCATAATCATCAGGGACTCTGAGAGTCAGATTCGCACCATGGTGATGTAAGACTTGCATAGATTCTTCCTCAGCTCTGTATCTAAATAGGGTACGGAAGCAACAACCCATTTCAGAGTGCTCCTCTTCCTATAGCAATACACTATTTTCAAATACCTTTTAAAAATAGATATGTTGAGGTGAGGTCTGAAAAAAAATGCTTTAAAAAGACAGTCTGAAAAGTGCTTGCCCTGGGAGCACAAAAACCACAGGGATTTTGAGCTCCTGCACACAAGAAAAAGCAGGTATGGTAGCATACACTTGTAACCTCAGTGTCAGAGAGGCAGAAAAAAGTGGGTCCCTGGGGATCACAGGTCAGCCAGCATCGCCTGCCTGATAAGTTCCAGGCCAGTGAAAAGACCCTGTCTCCAAAAATTTGTATATGATACCCAAGGAGAAAGTCTCCTTTTACAACACTTCAGGGCCAACCTGTACCAAGATGAGATGCCCGCAGTAAAAGAACCACAGGCTGAAGGACAGGCCACAGGCTCACAGAAACTCAAGTGATGAAGTACAGTTAATACAAATTCAGAGTTAGAAATTGGGGTTCAACCTGAAGACCCGAAAAGCACAACAGCAGTTACTGGCTCTTACCTCAGCCTCAGTCTGAAATGGCGATCCTGCCTCCAGGAATCCCAGAAAGAGACAGCGTCTGCGAGCTGTCTCGCCACGTCTTATATTCCCCTCTAGGGCTGGGATTAAAGGTGTGCACCACTGGGATTAAAGGTATGTGTCATTGTGGCTACTGAGATTAAAGGTGTGTGTTACCATAAGCTGGTCTGTAAGGCTGACCAGTGGGACTGTTTTACTCTTAGATCTTCAGGCAGTCTTTATTTATTAAAATACAGTTGAAATGCTATAAAGTGGTAGCATCCATCCAACCCTCCTCTCATTGTTAACTCCCTTGCCCATGACAAAGGCCACTTCCGGACTGCCCACACATCACCTCTTCTCCTAGCCACTTTCTGTGTGCCTCCTAGAAATTTCTTCTATCTGGCTACCAAGATCCTCTCCTCTGCCTCATCCCTCGATGCCAAGCCCTGCTGAACCAAGATAGAAAAGACGTAGTGGGCTCCTGAGTACATCTGTGCTCACTGCAGGGTTTGGTTCACTGAAGACTGGTTAGCTGGAGTGACAGTCATGGGATTCTGCCTTGCATCTTGCAGACAGAATATACCAGAAAATGTAAAGTTAAATGAACAAAGAAGGTAAGAAAACAAATACCTCCTGTGTCAGTCACTTGAAAGGGCTCAGACTTACCTGTGCATTGTCCCAGAGGCACAAAGGAAAGGTAAGCAGCTGGTGACACTTTCCAGATTGGCTCACAGTACCCTCTCACATGCCAAGGCATGGCATTGATTTATAGATAGCTCTTTGTTTCACAGTTCCTACTCAGCTGTACTGAGGACCATGCCACGCCCTCTTTTGTTCTCCACGACAGCTCCACCTCTTGTCCTCACCTGTCAGGTTGAGTGGCCTTAGTTTCCCAGTGATAGGAGAAAACAGAATGTATGGTTTTAAAATGACACAAAATTTGTGATCAAGATCCTTCCTCCCCGGCTTAGAAGCTTAGATTCAGGGTAGCTGTGTATCACAGCTGACTATGGATCCCAGCAAATACCTAACCCATAAAAAAAAACCAATTTCCCCATCTCCAAGAATGCTAAGCTCGCTGATGGCAGCAATTAATATCCATCTGTGTTCTTTTACTAATGTAGATCCCATGTGTAGGTAAGGACTTGGCAGGGTGACAGAGGATAACTTTGTCTAGGGGCGAAAGTAATTTATTAGGGGGTTGTGAAGAGAGATGGCAAGTGTTCCTTGAATTATGATAAGACATCGCTCAGGGAGTTTTATGAGTAGCAGTGTTTTCGGTGTGTCTGGTTGTGATGGTCTCTGACTTTTCAGAGGGTGACCTTTGAATTCCCCACTCAAATCCTGAAGCGGGAGGTAACGTTGTGGGATGCTTTCAAAGACTTCAGTACTTCATGCCTTGCTTTAATTAGCTCTCCCCGGTTGTGAACTTGGGCAAAGCTACAAAATGCTGTTGCCCTGCCAGTGAGCTGGTCACTCCTGCGGAGACGGATAAATCATTCTTGGACCAGCCACAATCCTCAGCACATGGTAGAGTTGCTGGTGCGTGGGATGCAAATTAGTGGCCCAACCAGGAAAGCAAGGCAGAGGATGTGGACTGTGTGCCAAGTGGGCCAAAGCTCTGGCGCGCATTTGGTGATAAATATCAGCCCTGGGCATGCTTTCAGCATTTAACTCAGGCCTATTAATACAGTAGCTGGGACAAGTGAGTCTCTCACTTTTAGGCCACCCTGGCAGTTGAATCATCAGGCCTAGGTCACCTTTCCTGGAGTCTCTCATTAAGGCTTTGTGATGGCTCCTCTTGATTGTCAACTTGATTGGCTCCAGAGATGCCTAGATTAATCAAGTGTACCTCTGGACGAGTCTGCAAGGAAGCTTCCAGATTAGACTGACGAAGAAAGAAGCATCCACTGTGGGTGACACCATTCCCTAAACTGCAGCCTAGGCAGAATGAAAAGGGAAAATGGAGGGAATAGCGGGAGTCTGCAAATGCAGAGACTTTTCTCTCTTTATCCTTTTCTCCCCCTCCCCCACCCCCTACCTCCTGCCTGCCACAGGTGAGCTGTTCTGCTCCCCGACATTCCTCAAAGCTCTGTATCCAGGAATGAATGTAATTCTTCCTCCACTAAGTTGTTTCACTCAGATGTTTTGTTATAGAGGCAAAAAAAGAGAGGCTACCACAGTTGTTTTACAGGATGACATAATTTTACATCTACTCAAGTGCCCTGGTTGCTTTTATTGTCAACCAAGAGTCACATGAGAAGGGGGAGTCTCAGCTGAGAGATTGCTCAGATTAGATTGACCTGTGGCTGTGACTGTGCAGGGTGTTTCTGGTTGTTGGTGTGGGTGGTGCCGCCCCTGAGCAGTTGATATAAAGCTGTCTGAGAAAGCAGACTGAGCATGACCAGGAGAGAACAAACCAGCAAGCAGCGTTCTTCCCTGGCCCCTGCCTCGGCTCCCATTTGAGTTCCTGCCCTAACTGGCCCCACTGAAGGCCTGGAACCTCTGAGCTGAAATAAACCCTTTCCTCCCCAGGATGCATTTGGTCTGTGCTTTATCACAGCAAAACAAAAGGATACTAGGGCACCGAGTGAACATAATTTCTATAGAATCCATTCCAGATAGTACGGATAAAGCATATATTTTTACTGCTTGAATGTGGCTCAGTGGAAATGGTCTCCTTTCAAGAAGGATTAAAAACAATTAGGGCACATTAGCAAAACCCATACTGAAGAGCAGAGTGCCCACGTGAACCAGAATAGAGAGCAAAACCAGCCAAAAAGCCAGACTTATGAGCTGGCAAATTAGGCAGCATCTGTGCAGCTTGGCAGAGTTGTTTAAAATAACTTCATGTTGCTCCAGATGAACAACCAGCACAGTCAGAGAGGCTCCTTGACTCAGACGGGCAGACAGGCAGGCTTGACTGAGACAGGACCAGCTACCTCTTGTCTCTCTGGCTTGGACCTCCAGCTTCACCAATTACTATTGGGATAGTGGGTGGGAGAGTGTGAGGTGGAGGAGGGGTGGTGGTGTGTGTGTGTGTGTGTGTGTGTGTGTGTGTGTGTGTGTGTGTGTAAGGATGTGCAAAACACTCACCCTGCCTGACCATGTTCCTAGGCCTCTCCTCTCCATGTCTCCTCATACCCATGGATCAACTTCCTGGCGTGGTCCAACAATGACTTCCTGTTAGACTTGAAAGCAGTGGTCCTCAACCTGGGAATCAGGACCCTTCTGGGGGTTGAGCAGCCTTTTCATGGGGTAGCCCAAGACCACTGGAAAACATGGATATTTACATTACAACTCATATCAGTGGCAAACTTACAGTTATGAAGTAGTAATGAAAATGATTTTATGGTCGGGGTCCCCACAACATGAGGAACTGTATTAAAGGCTAGCAGCATTAGGAAGGTTGAGAACACTGCTTTAAAGGAAACTGGTAGCGAATAAAAGCCCTTTCTGTCTTGCCTAGAGACCTGAGTCCAACACCTTGACCCATGTAAAGGTAGAAAGAGAGAATGTATTCTTTTTTTTAAAATATTCATTTATTTATTATGTATACAATATTCTGTCTGTGTGCATGTCTGCTGGCCAGAAGAGGACACCAGACCTCTTTACAGATGGTTGTGAGCCACCATGTGGTTGCCGGGAATTGAACTCAGGACCTCTGGAAGAGCAGGCAGTGCTCTTAACCACTGAGCCATCTCTCCAGCCCGAGAGAATGTATTCTAAAGTTGTCCTTTGACCTTCACACATACCCATACCCATACATGTGTACACACACACACACACACACACACATACACACACGTTAAAATAAAATTTTGAAAAATTTGAGGGAAGTGGAAAGCTGGAGAGATGGTCAAGGTTAAGAGCACTAGTTGCTCTTCCTGAGGACCTGGGTTCAATCCCCACCACTCACACAGTGGCTCACAAGCATCAGTAACTCCAGTCCCAGGTCATGTAACACCTTCTTCTGGCCTCTTTGGGCACAGTATGCACAGATGCATAGACATATATGCAGGCAAAACACTCATGTACATAAAATAAAGATATGGGAAATTCAAAAAATAAAAAGAACTTAAAGGAACTAAAAAATTTATTTTTTTTCTCATCACCTACCAGCTTCCTTCCTTCCCTTCTTTGTGCTTGTACTTGGAAACCTCATTGAGTTGATTTGATTATGTAGCTTCTCTGCTCTCCTTAATGACAGATACTCAAAACCATTGAAGTTTTTTAACTTCTCCATTGTCTCCTGCAGAGTATTCATGGCACATGTAGGTCTCCAATAAATGTTGACGAGTGTATGCATCCTCGATGAATGAATGAAAGAATGAATGGATGGATGGATGGATGAGCAAGTGAGCTGCTTTTAAAGTTGGAGATGTGTTGGTCTTGGGGGTGCCCTCCTGTAGTCTCAGCACTGAGGAGGGAAGTAGAAGCCGGAGAATCAGGAGTTCAGAGAAGGTTTGAGTAGAGCAAACAGGAGGCCAGCCTAGGTCACTTGAGACCTTGTATCAAAAACATAACAAAGTAAAGACATAGGATATCCTGTGTCCTCGAAATTCTGATTATGTGTTGATTCCTAGACAAAGTCTCCCAGATGCATATTTAAAGATGTTACTGGAAGCAGTATGCTATAAAAGGGAAGATTAGAAGCATATATATATATATATTCATTATCAAGGGATTGGACAAATAAATCAAGGTTCATTTTCATTCCAGTGATGGACTACATGCCAATGAACACTTGTAAACTTGCTGTATCAATGTAGTATCCCCAAACAAGATGTTCATTAAGAAAAGCAAGTTGGTGAACGAGACTCCATGTGGTATGATATTCATATAAACCTTGAAAACACAATTCTAAATGCTCTTCATATATAGATAACTACAGGGGCCAAGCACAAAATGTGACTAAGAAAGACTCTTGCCCACATCTGGATTACAGCTGCTTCCGCAGTGAAAGAGGTATGAAGACTGACGGAGTGAAAAAATGAAAGTGTGTTCAGTCTTCAAATAATTGTAGAATTGGGGCTCTAGCTCTGTGATAGGATGCCTGCCTAGCAGCTGTGGGGCTCTGGGTTCAATCCCTTGCAGTGGGGAAAAGAATCTGTTTACACTTTTAAGCCGTGTATAACTCCAAGCACTCGGGAGGCAAAGGGTCTCAAGTCCAAAACTGGCTCTGGTTACCAAGCAAGATGCTTCCACAGGCAAAATACTAAAAAGCTAAACTGGTGTGAAGCAAATGGGACAAGATAATAGGCTCTGTGAGCTCTACCCAGTCTCCAGGTGCCTACGATACTGCCCATTTTCCATATTTAAAATGACTTATTAAGGAACAGGAATATGACTCAGCTGTCAAGAGTGCTTGCTGTATAATCGTGAGGACTGGAGTTCAAATCTCAGCCCCCATAAAGCATGCCCGGCAAATGCCTGTAATTCCAGCTTGGAGAGATCCAATGCCGTCTTCTGGTCTCCCCGTGTGTGCACAGGCGCGTGCACCTGCCTGCATGGACATAGGCGTATAAGCAAATGAATAAAAAAAAATGCTAAGACACAAGATAATTATCTAAATAAATAATTAATTAACAATGGAGCTCGTTGCTAGTGATGAAATTACCGGTCCTTCTCCAATCTAAGTTCTTTCAACAGTCTGGGAAGGGAAACTGCAGGAAAGGACAGAAGGTAAGGGCGTACACAAAGCAGACACTCCAGTGCTCCAGAAAATGAGCTCCCGTTGAGGCCCAGCTCTCTGAGCGCCATCTAGAACGGAAGGCAGTTCCTCTTCAAGGCCACCAGTGGCCATAAGAGTGAGCATGGTGGGGCAGACATGTCAGTCTAGATTTTTGCTAGTGTCACAGACACCTTCTGTGGCTCACATTCTCACACTGCCTGTCTCTGGTGGGTCATGTCACCTGTGTATCAGGGACTAACAATATTAATGCACAATTGGATTTTTAGGAAAAAAATAAGCCACCCAAATCCTGCCTGATCTTTTCTTACATTCATATTCTTGTTGAAAAGGTTTTAAAGCTGGGCGTGGTGCCTCGCACCCATAATTTCTGCACTCAGAGGCTAAGAGGGTTGCCATGAGTTCGAGGTCAGCACAGG
Source organism: Alexandromys fortis (assembly GCF_014885135.2). Classification (NCBI taxonomy): domain Eukaryota; kingdom Metazoa; phylum Chordata; class Mammalia; order Rodentia; family Cricetidae; genus Alexandromys; species Alexandromys fortis. The sequence continues at coordinate 6,443,141 of NW_026067915.1, read as the reverse complement.
CTACAAAAGACATGACTTTAAAAACATGTCTTCTGAGGAGTGGGAGCTATCTCAAAGAGTCCCACGGATGAGATAGCTTCATCATGAATGAGGGTAGCATTTCCTGGGGTCTTACATCAAGTATCTTTAAACCCATGTATTCATTATCACAATACATACATTCATTTTGGAGAGACTATATTGAATCAATCACTTGTCTCAAAAATTAAAAAAGAAAAGAAAGATTCACCTTATTTTTTCTATATGATTTTTTTTTTTGAGACAGGGTTTCTCTGTATAATCACCCTGTCTGTCTGTCCTGGAACTCATTCTCTTGACCAGGCTGGCCTCAAACTCACAGAGATCAAATGCTAGGATTTAAGATGTGCACCACCACCATCTGGCTTCTATATGACTTTAATCACTGAGGTGGTTTGAAAGAGAATGGTCCCATAGGCTCATATATTTGAATGCTTGCTCCCCAATTGGTGAAACTATTTGGGAAGGATTAGGAGGTGTGGCCTTGTTGGAGGAGGTGTGGTCACTGAAGGAGGTGTATCACTGAAGAAGGGCTTTGAGGTTACAAAAAACTCCTGATATTCCCAGTAGTGGATAAAGATATGAGCTCTCAGCTATCCCTTCACTCTGCCATTATGGATTATAACCCTCTGAAGCTGAAACTCAAATTACACGTTTTCTTTTCTAGATTGCCTGGGCTATGTCATTTTATCACAGCAATAAAAAACCAACCAAGACAATCACTCTAAAAGCCAAGTATAGAAAGGATAAAGATTCTAAAAATAGAGGAAAGGGTGTGAAGACAATTGTTACATTGCAGTCCTTGGAGATTGTATGGTCATTGAACATCCATAGCTGCTCAGGGAATAGGAAGAGAGAGAGAAGCACGCAGCAGGCTTCCTGATGAAACACACACCACCATCTATGAAACAGGCTTGCTAAAACTTGAAACCGAAGAGGCCTTTATATCTAAATACTGATTTACAGATGAGGGCAGATAGAATGTGATAAATATAATTGATAAACACACCCCACCATGAAAAAAAAAACTATAGGAGAAATTATCTAGAGCATGTGTGCGTTTATAATGAAGTAGCTTCAAGAGCTGGGCATGGAGGTATATGACTATATACAAGCATTCAGGAAGTGAATGCAGGAGGGCCAGGAGTTCAAGGTCAGCCTAAGCTACAGAAGACCCTGTCTCAAAGCACCTAAACCAAATCAACAAATAGAAACAAGTAACTGCAAAGAAGAAGAGAAAAAGAAACCTGTAAACTAAACTCTGAAGAAAAAGAAAGGGGGAGACAAGTCATGACCATACAGTCATGACAGTGCTTGCTCTTGAGAGTGGATGAACCAGGACTGTGACTATGGGATGTCCAGAATATCTGGAGAATGTCTTTTGACATAAAGGGTGAACTCAGAGACACTCGTGTTAAATAATTTGTTAAGCCGCTCCAGCCATGGTTGAAGACAGAAAGTCTGCTGAACACAAGCATTGAAATTTAACAAGCCAAGGAATAGAAAAACATAATGCTTCTATTCATTTGTTCCACACTGAACTTCAATAGGCCTGTAAATTACATGATTCTTATCAAAAGCTTTGAGAGCGCATGAAGCAATTGTGGAGAGATTGTTAAAAAAAAAAAAAAAAACACGACAGGAGTGCAGCTCCATGGGAGAGCCACGAGCGCAATGCTCTTTTGATTTCTGATGCTGGGAGGAGGAGATATATGGTGATAATTATATTGATTTGGCTCTTAATTTCCTGGACGTAAACGCCATATGCTGTTTGCCAAGAGAATTTTGAGGCCATATTTCCCATTTCCTATTATGTCATCAAGAAGCAAAACATGAAAAGATAAACACAAACTTGTTACCCCAAGTGTAATGATGCAAGAAGTCCAAATATCAAGCCATGGACACAATTAATTTGAAGTCTTTAGATGCTGTAGGACAAAATAAAATTTTCCTTCCTACATTTTAGAGTACATGTTCTAGCTTGTTTCTCTGTGGCTGTAATAAATTAGCTCTGACCAAAAAAAATTACTCAGGGAGGAAAGGGTGTGTTCCATCTTCCTATTCCAAGTTACAGTCCCTCATCCTGGGATGTCGAGGCAGGAATTTGGAACAGAGAACATACCAAGGACCGTTGTTTCTGGCTTGCTCCCGGGCTCGTGTTCAGTTACCTTTCTTCTACATTCCAATGCCCCTCTGCCCGTAATTTTTATCACCCATGGTGAGCTGAGCCCTTGTACATCAAGAAAATGCCACACAGACATGCCCACAGGTTATACTGATGGAGGCTATCCCCCACTTGAGACTCTTTCTGATAACCCTATGTGTGTCAAATTGACAGGTGAAGCGAACCAGGGGAGTAAATACTGTCCTCATAGCCAAAACACAGTGCAACATATTATGATATATTATATCCTATCTTAATGCATTTCCTGAAGATCACACCTATTGTAGAGCTTACGTAGAAGCTGACCAGCGTGCATTCATGCTAGAATATTGGCAACAGTTACCTCGATTTTCATTTATATTAATAAGTATATTTAAAAAAAAGATTTGTGGGGGTTTTGTTTGTTTTGTTTTGCTTTTTGTTTGTTTGTTTGTTTGTTTTTTTCAAGACAAAGTTTCTTTGAGTAACCCTGGCTGTTCTGGAGCTCACTCTGTAGACCAGGCTGGCCTCAGACTCACAGAGATCTGCCTTCCTCTGTCTCCTGAGTGCTGAGATTAAAGATGTGTACCACCACCACATGGCTTAAATAAGTTTTATAATAATTATCTAATTTTGCTCTAATTCACTCAATTATTAGATACATAAAAATGGTGTTAGAAATCCAAAAGGAGAGATGGCTCCGTAGTTAAAAGCACTGATTGCTCTTCCAGAGGACCTGGGTTCAGTTCCCAGCACCCACATGGCAAATCACAACTGTTGTGGGCACAGAGGTCTTTGTACTCACAGAGAATCACTAAGAGAACCAGGAATGTTAGTCTTGCAGGAATGTCTCCTCACTGGAGAAGATAAAAATCAAATGCCTGAATTCCATCCAGAAAGCTGGGAGCGGAGCTTGTTAACATCCTGGTGACCTTTTTGCTATCTGTGGAGGCGGACCTCACCCACTTTTAGCTGTAGAGGCAGACCTCACCCAAATTCCCCAGAACGGCTATCCCAGACTCTTCTCTCCCTAGCCCCGTTGCCCATCCTTAGGGAAGATGTCACAAGTGTATTATGACCTGCTGGTCTCTGTGCTGTTGGTCAGAGACCACACGGTGTTCTAGGCCTTTTTGTTATAGAACCCACCCTCATGGTCACACTACTGTGTAAAAGAGTCTTATGTAGACACACCTTAAGCTTTATTGTGCACCTGGAACTGGACTGATTGTTGCCTAGAAACCTTTCCCTAAATTGCACTGTGTTTTAAATATGCTGACAATTAACTGCCTGGTATTAGACTCTCCAGAGTCTGATCCAGGTTGACAAAGTCAATCTGCACCAGGTTTTCATTGTTATCTCATCCTGAGCTTTGCTTCCCTGCCTTGATACTTGCAGGGACCCCTTCACACAACCACCTGTAACTCCAGTTCCAGGAGATCCAAAGCCCTTTCTGACCTACATGGTAACAGTGATGCATGTGATACACATACAATATGTGCAAGTAAAATAATTTATTTTTAACTTAATAAATTATTTTTAAAAATAAATTAAATATTTTAGTACATAAAACATAAATAAATGACTGTTTAAAGGGGCGAATGGAGAAGCGGCTCAGCAGATGCCTGTCTATTGCACAATACCACCCTCGCTCAGCTTCTGTACGTGACCCTCTAACATGACCCCGTCCACCATCCAGCTTCTTCTCCTGCTTGTGGCATATGAAAGTAAGTTCAAAATGACTAGTAATCAGGAGACGCAAATGAAACCACAAGAAGATATCACGACGCGTTCACGAGAGCAGCAAAAATAAAATGTCTGACAATGCAAACGCTGACGAGGATGTGGAACAACACCGCACAGCTGGTGGGGACTGAGCAGGGCACAGCCGCCTTGAAAGACAGTTCCATGGTTTGCTTATGAACACACATCTGTCCCTGTGTGTTTGTGTGTGTGCGCGTGTGAATACTCACACATATATACAGTGCCTACATGGAGGAATAAAATCATATGTCTTTGGAGTCTTTAAAAATGTTTACAACATTCGACCTCTAGGAGGCAACCAAAAGCAACAACAATAGCCTATATTGTTTTGGGAGTCACCCAGACCACTCTGATCAATGACTCAAATGGAGGTTCCTCATGTGTGTGTGTGTGTGTGTGTGTGTGTGTGTGTATGCGTTATATACACATATGTGTGTGTGCATATCATATAATAATATGATCATTTTATTTTTAGGTAAAGTTTAGGTAAATATAAATTAATTTTAGGTAAATATAAATTAACATGATTCCACGAGGGTTTATTGAACATCCTTAGAGTTATTTGTCCTTTCTCCCTCCTCTCCTTCTGTATTGACTTCCCATTTTCCCATTTTCCTGGCCCCAGGTCCCTTTTACCTCCCTGGTTGTACACTCACATCTGAAGATTCAGCTAGGAATCCCTGATGAAAGAGAATACCCAGCTTCTGTCTTTCTGGGTTTGGGTTGCCTCCACCACAGAATATTTTCTAGTCCTTTCTGTTTACTTGTACACTTCGTGATTTCATTTTTCTTTGCAGCTGAATACTATCCCGTTGTGTACATGTACCGCATTTCAACAGTGACGCTCACATCTTAGCGGCAACTGGCAGATGTCTAATTGAACTTAAGGCCGTTCAACAGAAGGGAAACTTGCTTGGTATTGTAAACCTAGCCAGCCACATCGGGCGAGTGAGACCATGGATCTTAGAGGAGAGCCCATGACGCTAAATTCGCTAGACCAGCAGGATTTCTGGCTGCATTCTAAAATGTATCCTTACATCTACAGATAAATGTGTAACTCTCATCCCTCATCAAAGAAGCGTCTTTGCAACAAACGGAGACCATTAGAGAAAATCACAGCTGGTCATAATGCAGACATCATCAGCCATGGGATGTCCAGCCCCAACAGATACAACTACATCAGAGCTCTGGAATATTCAACTCAGGGAGCCTCTCAGGAGAGGGGTGTGGCAAGACTGTGAGAGCCAGAGGACCAGGGCATCAGCTGGGAGCTTGTGTCACCTAGAATGACAGGGACACGCACCTATGATGCCCAGCAACATGGCTACATAACCAAGACCTGCACCATGAGCAATAGCAATAAACACGCTAATGTGGAGGGGGAAAGGCACAGGAATCTATGCCTAGATAAAGAACTTCTTGCCATGACTGCTGAGAGAGGGAGAATTAGCCTGTCCTGGGGGTGGGAGCTCTAATTATCCAATACAAAATGGTTAGTTCGGAAGTCATATAGATATGAGCAACACTAAACAGACTTGTTTAGCAGGTTGTATTTATGTTTATATGTATGTATGTTTATAAATATGGATACACCAAATATGTATATACATCAATCAAAAGTACAGGCCATCAACTGGAGAAGGAGCGAGGGAACACAGACTTGTTTAGCAGGTTGTATTTATGTTTATATGTATGTATGTTTATAAATATGGATACACCAAATATGTATATACATCAATCAAAAGTACAGGCCATCAACTGGAGAAGGAGCGAGGGAACACAGACTTGTTTAGCAGGTTGTATTTATGTTTATATGTATGTATGTTTATAAATATGGATACACCAAATGTGTATATACAGCAATCAAAAGTACAGGCCGTCAACTGGAAAAGGAGCGAGGGAACACTCTTCTCTCAACAATGGGAAGTGTTGGAGGGGAAACAGGGAAGGTGCAAGTGATATAATTTTTTTTTCTTTGGTTTTTAAAGACAGGGTTTCTCTGTGTAACAACAGCCCTGACTGTACTGGAACTTGCTTTGTAGACCAGGCTGGCCTCGAACTCACAGAGATCCGCCTGCCTCTGGCTCTTGAGTGCTGGTATTAAAGGTGTGCACCACCACCACCCAGTCCAGCTATAATATCTTAATTAAAAATTAAAAGAAGAAACATGACAGATCCCACCTAAACACAAACCTCAGGAATGTGAGGAATGTGGACAGGCCTGTCCTTCTTTATACTTAAAAATTTCTGTGAGTCAAATGGAGAGAAATAAATGTTCGGAATGTGGGAAAGTTCTGATGCCCTCACCCTTGGGGTAAATGTCAGGGGTCACATGGGAAAAGTTCAACAGACACATGAGTAGAGAATGTGGGAAAGCCTTCAACCATTCTTCATGTGATAGGCCAGAGGGCCCACCTCTTTTTAAATGGTGTTTGCCTAGGGTCTAAACACTTTTAATTATTGTTAAGAATGTTAATCTCCCAGATCTTTATTCTAAGGTCCCATTTATATTTTTATTTGTTTTATGAATGAGCAAACTGTCCAGAGTGGGTGCTGGACCCTTGAGTGACAGCTGGCAGACTTCTTTCTGGCAGCTGTCAGTCAAGGAGCCCCTGCTTTGGCAACCAGCCAGTCTGTCACCTGCCTTGACAACCCTCTCCTCACTCCTAAGGAAGTCTTCTCCAGCTTTAAGAAGCATTTCAGCCATGCTGCTTTGGAAGTTCTGCCTTCTGCCTCAGGAGGCCTTGCTCCCATTGCCACTCAGGACAAACTGCCCAGCTTCTGTTAGGCTATCCCTCAGCCACGACAAATCCTGTGGCTTCTTGGTGACTACACCCATCCTGCAGCTATTCTTGCTGTGGAAAGGGGTACCTCTCCTCAAGGACACAACAAAAACCTTACCATCGGTGCATCTCCATAGTATCCAGTTGGTGCATGTGTTAGACGGGCGACTGGTGATGGGATTATCACAGAAGCCATGTGCAAGCATGCCATGCCCCTCCTGGGACTGCTTCCAATTTCCCTTCTCTGGTCAGTCTGGAATACTTCTTCCAGGCGTTGTAATATTAGGCCTCAATAAAGGCTTCTCCTGGATAGTTTATATTTTGGGGGTGAGTGGGGGTGGAGGAGGGGGTGGAAGTTCAATACAGAAACAGAAGTTACAAGAGTGATGATCACGGACAAGGAGTGGGAGGAAATGGCAGCTGCCAGTCGTCAAAGGATACAAACATAATTATGTGGGTTGGATCAGTCTAGACATTGAATTGAGGAGTGAAGGTCACTGTTAAAAGCATTATATTGCATACTGAAAAATTGCTGCAAGCTGGGTGCTTTTACCAGGCACACACAAAGGAAGCCAATTGCACGGGATGACAGATCTGCAATTTGCTTCACAGCAGCAACCTTTCTGCTGTATACACACACATCAACATATGTGCCTTTATTTTTGATACATCTTAAATATAACAAATGAATTGTTATTTACATTTTTAAATTTTATTTTATGTGTATGAGTGTTTTGCCTACAAGTATGTATGTGCATGCATCATGTGAGTGCCTGGTGCCTGTGGCGGTCAGAAGAGGGTGCTGGATACCCTGAAACTGGAGTTACAGATGTTGGTGAATCACTATCTAGATGCTGGGAACTGAATCCCAGTCCACCATAAGAACAAGTGTCTTAACAATTGAGATATCTCTCTAGCCTGAATTAGTTTATAAAAGAAATTATATATCCTCACAAGAAATGGTCACAAAATGTTCATACTAATTTTGTGATAGTAAATAGTGGAAACATCCAAAATTTCTAACATAAAGTCCATGGGTCAACTAATTGAAATGTATTAGTATAGTAAGAGGTCACTTGTTTGTTCCCGGCTGCTCAGCCCCAAAATAATCACACGGAAATTGTATTAATTAGATCACTGCTTGGCCTATTAGTTCTAACTTCTCATTGGCTAGCTTTTACATCTTAATTTAACCCATTTTCATTATTTTATATTTTACCATGAGGTTCGTGGCCTACAGGCAAGGTTCTAGCATGTCTGTCTCCAGCGGGTGGCTCCATGGATTCTCTCTGACTTCGCCTCCTTTCTTCCAGCATTCAGTTTAGTTTTCCTTGCCTAGCTCTACTCTACCCTGTCATACCAAGCCAGTTTCTTTATTCACTAACCAATAAAAGCAACACATAGACAGAAGGACCTCCCATACCATTTCCCCTTTTCTGTTTAAACAAAAAGGAAGGATTTAACTTTAACATAGTAAAATTATATATAAAAAACAGTTATCAAGCAAGAATTATAGTTACAATATTTATATCTACTTTATATTTTATCATAACTAAGGAAAACTGTAGGGATAAGCCCTCCCCTTGGGGGCGGGCTGCCCTCGGGCGTATGTTTACTGATATATTGGGCGGGCAGAGGCTGCGCGCCCCTTCCCTTCCTCTCCTGTCTCCGCCGGCTACTCCGCTGGAACCTTGGTTTCGTGAGTCTGGTTTTGTTATTAAACTTGTTCAAATACCTATTATCTTTGGTGATTATTAATCCGACCGCTGCATTTG